>NC_030682.2:153673000-153770500 GCF_000004195.4 Xenopus tropicalis | reverse complement strand
TGTGTAAATGTGAGTAACTGTGTGTAACACATTACACACAGTTACTCACAGTTACACACAGTTACACACAGTTACTCACATAAATTAAAACACACAGTAACATGCATTAACACTCATTTACACACATTTACTCACATTTACCCACATTTACTCACAGTTACTCACAGTTACTCACAGTTACACACAGTTACTCACAGTTACTCACAGTTACACACAGTTACTCACATTTACTCACATTTACACAGATTTACTCACATTTACTCACATTTACACACAGTTACACACATTTACACACATTTACTCACATTTACACACAGTTACTCACATTTACACACATTTACTCACAGTTACTCACATTTACTCACATTTACTCACATTTACTCACAGTTACACACAGTTACTCACAGTTACTCACAGTTACTCACAGTTACTCACAGTTACACACATTTACTCACATTTACTCACAGTTACACACAGTTACTCACAGTTACACACATTTACTCACATTTACTCACAGTTACTCACAGTTACTCACAGTTACACACATTTACTCACATTTACTCACAGTTACACACATTTACACACATTTACTCACATTTACACACAGTTACTCACATTTACACACATTTACTTACAGTTACACACATTTACTCACAGTTACTCACATTTACTCACAGTTACACACATTTACTCACAGTTACACACAGTTACTCATATTTACTCACAGTTACACACATTTACTCACATTTACTCACAGTTACTCACAGTTACTCACATTTACTCACAGTTACTCACATTTACTCACAGTTACACACAGTTACTCACAGTTACTCACAGTTACACACATTTACTCACAGTTACTCACATTTACTCAGTTACTCACAGTTACTCACATTTACATAAATTAAAACACACAGTAACATGCATTAACACTCATTTACACACATTTACTCACATTTACACACATTTACCCACATTTACTCACAGTTACTCACAGTTACACACAGTTACTCACAGTTACTCACAGTTACTCACATTTACACACATTTACTTACAGTTACACACATTTACTCACAGTTACTCACATTTACTCACAGTTACACACATTTACTCACAGTTACACACAGTTACTCACATTTACTCACAGTTACTCACATTTACTCACAGTTACACACAGTTACTCACAGTTACTCACAGTTACTCACAGTTACTCACAGTTACTCACAGTTACACACATTTACTCACAGTTACTCACATTTACTCACAGTTACACACATTTACTCACAGTTACACACAGTTACTCACATTTACTCACAGTTACTCACATTTACTCACAGTTACTCACAGTTACTCACAGTTACTCACAGTTACACACATTTACTCACAGTTACTCACATTTACTCACAGTTACACACATTTACTCACAGTTACACACAGTTACTCACATTTACTCACAGTTACTCACATTTACTCACAGTTACACACAGTTACTCACAGTTACACACAGTTACTCACAGTTACTCACATTTACTCACAGTTACTCACAGTTACTCACAATTACTCACAGTTACTCACAGTTACACACATTTACTCACAGTTACTCACATTTACTCACAGTTACACACATTTACTCACAGTTACACACATTTACTCACATTTACTCACAGTTACTCACAGTTACTCACAGTTACACACAGTTACTCACAGTTACACACATTTACTCACATTTACTCACAGTTACTCACAGTTACACACAGTTACTCACAGTTACACACATTTACTCACATTTACTCACAGTTACTCACAGTTACTCACAGTTACACACATTTACTCACAGTTACTCACATTTACTCACAGTTACACACAGTTACTCACAGTTACTCACAGTTACTCACAGTTACTCACAGTTAATCACAGTTACTCACAGTTACACACATTTACTCACAGTTACTCACAGTTACACACAGTTACACACAGTTACTCACAGTTACTCACAGTTACTCACAGTTACTCACAGTTACTCACAGTTACACACATTAACTCACAGTTACTCACATTTACTCAGTTACTCACAGTTACTCACATTTACATAAATTAAAACACACAGTAACATGCATTAACACTCATTTACACACATTTACTCACATTTAAACATATTTACTCACATTTACACACATTTACACACATTTACCCACATTTACTCACAGTTACTCACAGTTACACACAGTTACTCACAGTTACTCACAGTTACTCACATTTACACACATTTACTTACAGTTACACACATTTACTCACAGTTACTCACATTTACTCACATTTACACACATTTACTTACAGTTACACACATTTACTCACTGTTACTCACAGTTACTCACATTTACACACATTTACTCACAGTTACACACATTTACTCACATTTACACAGTTACTCAGTTACTCACATTTACTCACATTTACACAGTTACTCACATTTACTCACATTTACTCACATTTACACACATTTACTCACATTTACTCACATTTACACACAGTTACTCACAGTTACTCACAGTTACTCACATTTACTCACATTTACACACATTTACTCACAGTTACTCACATTTAGTCCAGTACCTTTAGATTTAATTATACTAGATACATATAACCAGATTTACAAACATTTACACAAATTTAAACACACATTTACACATATTTACTCACTTTTACTCACATTTACACACATTAACATAAATTTAAACATATATTTACAAACATTTAGTCACATTTACATACATTTATACATATTTAAACACGTTTATTCACTTTTATACAAATTTCCTCAAATTTACGCACATTTGCTCATGTTTGCTTACATCCACACACATTTAATCACATTTGCTCATATTTACACATATTTACTCACATTTACACACATTTACATAAATTTAAACACAAAGTAACATGCATTAACACTCATTTACACACATTTACTCACATTTTCTCAAATTTACACACATTTTCACATATTTACTCACATTTTCTCAAATTTACACACATTTTCACATATTTACTCACATTTTCTCAAATTTACACACATTTTCACATATTTTCACACATTTACTCACATTTTCACACATTTACTCATATTTACTCACATTTACACACATTTCCTCACATTTACACACATTTGCTCACGTTTGCTCACATATACACATTTAATAACATTTACACACATTTGCTTACATTTATACATATTTACTCACATTTACACACATATACAAAAAATTTAACACACATTTACACATATTTACTCATTTTTATTCACATTTAAACATATTCACTCACATTTACATAAATTTAAACACACATTTATTCACATTTACTGATTTTTACTCACCTTTACTCACATTTACACACATTTGCTCACATTTACCCACATTTACACATATTTACACAAATTTAAACACCCATTTCCATATATTTCTCACATTTACATAAATTTAAACATACATTTACTAACATTTATTCACCTCTACACACACATTTGCTCATATTTATACATATTTACTTACTTTTACACACATTTCACCACATTTACAAAAATTTTAAATCACATTTACATATATTTACTCACTTTTACTTACTTTTACGCCTATTGACTTACATTTATATAAATTTAAACATATAGTTACACACATTTACTCACATTTACACACATTTGCTCACATTTATACATATTTACTCACATTTACAAAAAAAATGTACTCACATTTAGTCACATTTACACACATTTGCTCAAATTTATAAACATATACTCACATTTGCTCACATTTATACACATTTACTCACATTTACACATATTTACTCACATTTACTCACAAATACACACTTTTACACAATTTTGCTCACATTTGCACACGTTTATACACATATTTTCTCACATGAACACATTTACAAACATTTGTATGTATGTATGTATATCTTTATTTATAAAACGCTACTTATGTACGCAGCGCTGTACATCTCACATTTACACACATTTACTCGCATTTACTTACATTTGTTAACATTTACACATATGAACTCACTTTTCATCACATTTACTCCCATATACACACATTTACACAGTTTTGCTCACATTTACAAACATTTACTCACAATAACTCACATTGACACACATTTACACAAATTTAAACACACATTTACACATATTTACTCACTTTTACTCACATTTACATAATTTTAAACATACATTTACACACATTTACTCACATTTACACACATTTGCTAACATTTTTACATATTTACTCACATTTACACACATTTACACACATTTTACACATTTACTCACATTTACACATATTTACTCACATGTCTACACATTTTCTATCATTTACTCATATTTACACACATTTGTTGACATTTACTCACCTTTACACACATTTACTCACATTTACACACATTTACTCACATTTACACACATTTACACACATTTACTCACATTTACACACATTTACCCACATTTACTCACATTTACACACATTTATTCACATTTACACACATTTATTCACATTTGCTCAAATTTTCTCACATTTACACACATTTCACACATTTACTCACAGTTACACACATTTACTCACATTTACATACATTTAAACATACAGTACATTCACTCACATTTACACCCATTTACTGACATTTACTCACCTTTACACACATTTACACACATTTGCTCACATTTATACATATGTCCTTACATTTACACACATTTACTAAAATTTACTCATATTTACACACATTTGCACATACATTTACTCACATTTACACACAATTAATCACATATACACACAGAATAACTCACATTTTAGCACATTTACTCACATTTACACACATTTGCTCAAATTTACTCAAATTTACACAAATGTAAACATATATTTACAAACATTTACTCACATTTACACACATTTACTAATATTTGCTTACATTTACACACTTTAACTCACATTTACACACATTTGCTCACATTTACATGAATTTGCTCACAATTACATCCATTTGCTCACATTTGCTCATATTTACTCACATTTACTTATATTTCAACACATTTGCTCACTTTTACTCACATTTACACACATTTGCTCAAATTTACTCACATTTGTTCATATTTCCACACATTTGCTCACAATTACACACATTTGCTCACATCTACACACATTTTAACTCACATTTACACACATTTACACATATTAACTCTCATTTACACACATTTACTCACAATAACTCACATTTACACAAATTTAAACACACATTTACACATATTTACTTACTTTAACTCACATTTACATAGATTTAAAAATACATTAACACACATTTGCTCACATTTATACATATTTACTCACATTTTCTCGCATTCAAGCACACACATTTACTCATATTTGCACACAATTGCTCACATTTATACATATTTACTCACATTTACACCCATTTTTTCCACGTTTACACACATTTACTCACATTTACCCACATTTACCCACATTTACACATATATACACAAATTTTAACAAACATTTAAACATATTTACTCACATTTAAAAAATATTTACTGACATTTACACACATTTACTTACATTTACTCACCTTTACACACAAATACACACATTTGCTCACATTTATACATATTTACTCACATTTACACACATTTACTCACATTTTCGAACATTTACTCACATGTACACACATTTACTCCGATTTACACACATTTACTCAAAATAACTAACATTCACACACATTTAGGGGCCCATTTACTTACTCACGAACCGGCCGAATGCGTCTGATTGCGTTTTTTTCGTAATGATCGGTATTTGGCAATTTTTTCTGAAAATTTTTACTCACTTTTACTCACATTTACATAATTTTAAACATACATTTACACACATTTACTCACATTTACACACATTTGCTAACATTTAGACACATTCACACATGTTTACTCACATTTCCCACGTTTACACACATTTGCTAACATTTTTACATATTTACTCACATTTACACACATTTTACACATTTACACACATTTACTCACATTTACACATATTTACTCACATGTCTACACATTTTCTATCATTTACTCATATTTACACACATTTGTTGACATTTACTCACCTTTACACACATTTGCTCACATTTATTTATTTTTTTTTTTAATTCAGGTAGTTTTTATTGAGCATACAGTATACGGTACAACATTGGAGATATACAGTTAATATGCATGTAATACTTATTCGATTAACATTGTCAATAAAGGTATGGTTCCTTCGCAGGCTCGTATGGTTTTTATTATACATCAACTCTTATTTCAAGTGCTATTGCTTATACATGTAAAAACCCTGTATACACATTATTGATCGCTGGCTGCATTGGGGGGGGGTGTCTGTCCAGCCATTGATCCCATATCTTGTGGAATTTAGTGGGGCTGCCTCTTTTGAGGTATATTAATTGTTCCAGCTTGCAGGTTTCGGCGACTAGGTTTTCCCAGTTGTGGATATCTGGGGGGATCGTGCTTTTCCAATTTTGTGTTATAAGTTTTTTGGCTAGGAAGAGTGCTTCACTAATAAATATACGGAGGTATTGATTGGGAACAGCTTTACTAAGAATATTTAACAAGCAGACTTTAGGAGTCCTGGGTAGAGTACTTTGCACTATGGTATCTAGTTCATCTAGAATGGCAGACCAATATGGTTTGATGCAGGAGCAATCCCAGAGCATATGTATCAGCGTACCCGTCTCTATATTGCAACTTGTACAGGTGTCTGGTATGGTTGGATAGATAGAGTGCAGCCTGGTTGGTGTATAGTAAGACATACAGATACTGTTTGGTGTGACTCTTGTGCTTCTTGCCATTCATCATCTAGTATTATTTCGGTGTCTACTTCCCACCTGCTACGTAGATTTTCTAGTGGTTTTGCTCTACTTTCTTGGAGAAGTAGTGCATATAAAATAGAGATTAGCCCTTTAGTGGAGGGTCTGTTAATATTGGATAGTAACCGGTTCTTACATATTATTAGTGGTTCTTTTTTGTGGGCCAGCTGTAGAGCTTTTTTGATTCTGTTGTATTGCAACCATTGGTTGTTCGGTATGTCCCAAACTTGTCTAAGTGTTCTAAAGGGTACCACGCCATCCTCTGTCCACACATCACCTATGGTCTCAACTCCTTTATCAAGCCATATTTTCATGTGTCCAGTGCCTGTTAGGGTTGGGTACATTGAGTTGAACCAAATGGGGGTACGTGGGTCAACACCCTTGTCTCGGACTATTTGAGTTGCGGCCTTCCATATACGGCAGATATTTACAAGTATTGGGCTTGTTGTATTCTTGTAAGCACATGTCGAGGGTTTACCTAGTAGCCATCCTATTGGGTGGGTTGGGAGACCTGTAATTTGGGCCCAGATGTTTTTTAGGGTAAGATGGTTGGAGTGTTCCAGCCATGTTATCAGGTGGGATAATTGTGCAGCTATATAGTACAGGTACATGTCTGGGAAGGAGGTACCTGCATTCGATTTGGATCGCATTAGAGTATCCAGCTTAAGCCTACACCTGGAGTTGGCCCATATAAGTCTAAACAAAGAGTTTAATTTCACAAAGTTTATTCTTGGTACCCAAGTTGGGGATTGTTGTAGAGTGTATAGAAGCTTAGGTAGTACCAGCATCTTTATTAGGTGTATTCTGCCCATAGGGCCCAGTGGTAGTGAGGACCATGTTTTGAGTTTCGATTGTAACCAGTTTATCATTGGGTCAATATTGATGGAGGTATATCTGGTTATGGGTAGTGCTATGTTCACCCCTAGGTAGGTTAGTTGTGAGACAATTTTAAAGGGGAAAGTAGACAGGTCCTCATTAGCACCTGGGGGGTCTATGAGCAGTGCCATAGATTTGGAGTTGTTCGTTATTAGGCCTGAGTTGCACCCGAACCAGTGTATAGTTGTCATTGCACTTTGAACTGAGTTCCCTCTATCTCCTAGATATAACAATGTATCATCAGCATATAGTTGTATGCGTTCTTCTATTGGTCCTATCCTTAGGCCCTTTATTGTTGGGTGAGACCTTATGTGTTGGGCAAATGGTTCCATGGCTAGGGCGAATAGTAGGGGGGAGAGGGGACATCCCTGTCTGGTTCCCCTTCCCAGTGTAAAAGGTAGGGTTAGTTCCCCATTTATGCGGATGGAGGCATTGGGGGAGTTGTACAGTAGTTTTACCATATTAATATACTTCTGCCCAATACCAAATTTCTCCATTACCAGCCATAGGTAGGACCATTCTACCGTATCGAACGCTTTAGCTATATCAAGTGCCACAATTGTTCGTTGCCCTGTGTTACTATGGGGGTATGTTAGGTTGGTATACAGTCGTCTTATATTTGGTGCAGTAGATTTGCCCGGCATGAAGCCTGTTTGGTCTTCGTGCACTAGTTGGAGTATGACTTTTCCTAGACTGTTGGCAAGGACTTTTGCTAGGATTTTTATGTCAGTGGTGAGGAGTGAAATAGGCCTGTAGGAGTCGCTGTACTTAGGGTCTTTGCCTGGTTTGGAAAGCAGCACTATTGTGGCATTGTATAGAGATGGGGGTAGAGTACCAGCTGTAAGTGCATTATTGTACAGTTTAGTTAAGTGGGGAGTAAGTTCTTTGTGGAACCTCTGGTAGATTTCTATGGGTAAGCCATCTGAGCCAGCTGCCTTTCGGGGGGGGAATGCCTTAATGGCTTCATATATTTCAGTTTCTGTTATGTCTTGAATTAGTGTTTCATTGAATTCCTGGGGAAGAGTCGGGAGAGTGATGTCAGTAAGGAATCGGTTGATTTCTTCCCGGGTGTTTCGCTGTTGTGAGGTGTATAGATTTTGGTAGAAGTGGTGGAGGGTTTCCTTAATTTGTTCTGTTTGGGTGACCAGTTGTCCCTGTGTATTGTATAGTTCTGTTATTATGGGAGGGGGTTCAGATGTTCTAGATATGTATGCTAATAGTTTGCCTGCCCTTTCACTGTGTTCAAAAAAGTTTGCCCTGTTGAATAGGAGGCTACGTCTAGCTTTTTGTTGTAGACAGTTATTATAAGTTGCTTCTAGCTGCCTTAAAAATTGTAGTTTCTGGTAGGAAGGGTTTACTTGGAGTTGTGTTGTTATGTTCTGTATTCTCTGTTTCCTCTTTGTGGAAGCTCTTTTGATGGCTGTAATTTCTGAGTGTAGTAGGCCTCTTAGGTATGCC
Organism: Xenopus tropicalis; assembly: GCF_000004195.4. NCBI lineage: Eukaryota > Metazoa > Chordata > Amphibia > Anura > Pipidae > Xenopus > Xenopus tropicalis. The sequence continues at coordinate 153,761,269 of NC_030682.2, read as the reverse complement.
TTAAAGGCTTCCCAAGCAATATCTATGTTGTTATCTGATAATTTGGAAAAATTCTTTAATACTGTCTGCTAGGCCTTGATCGTTATTTATAATATTTAACCAAACTGGGTTAAAAGACCAAGGTTTATTTCGCCTTTGTGGGGGGTACCTAGCATTCCATATTAGTTGTAGAGGGGCGTGGTCTGAGATACCTCTTGCGAGGTATGTGGCTGAGTGTATGTTAAGGAGTAGGTCCTTGGATATGAATGCCATGTCTATTCTGGAGAGTACCATATGTGAGGTTGAGAAGCATGAGAAACCAGTCTCGGTGGGGTGGGTATGCCTCCAAATTTCAGTCAATCCTAGGTTTTCCATGTGTGTATGGAGGTTAGAGGGTTTGTTTAGGCCGGGCAGGTTTTGTTTACGTAGTCTGTCAAGCTGTTCATCTAGAACAGTGTTGAAGTCCCCTGTGGCTATTACCCTTGCATGCGGGTGTGTTGCAATAAATGTAGCCAGTTGTGTTATACAGTTGTCTGTGTATGGGGGAGGTATATAGATATTGGCCAGTATTGTCTCTACCATGTTGAGGTAGCAATGGATAAGTAGGAAACGCCCTTGAGGGTCTGACTGGAGAGTTAATAGTTTAAAATTTGCTGTTCTTTTAATTAGGGTAGCTACTCCTCCAGTGTATGTGGAGAAGGTGGAGTGGAATGCCCAGCCTACCCAAGGCCTTTTGAGTGCTAGAGTTTTGCTGCCTTGTAGGTGCGTTTCCTGGAGCATGATTACCTCTGGTGTTTGTTTTTTAACATAGTCTAGGACCAGTTTCCTCTTAATCTGGTCATTGAGCCCTCGGACGTTCCATGATAGGATAGAGAGGGGTCTAGCCATTGTTTGTAGATTTAGTTATGGGCTTAAGTTTTATGTTTAGGGCATGTATTGGTGTATACCTCTTAGCTGAACTACCTGTGGTAAACTTTAAAACTTTACAAACATAAACATCCCGCTCCCTGTCTTCCACCTTACATGTGGATGACATACCCACCCTTTCTGCTTTGCCCCAACTTAAGCAGAATTTCTCCCCAAACCTAGAACAATACATAAAAGAAAAAGAAAATCAAGTTATATATAACCAAATGCAGTTAGACAGTAGGGTGGGCAGACCGTAGCTTGCACACCTTGTTGTGGTAGAGTGGATGTGAGGTACGGTGGTGAGGGTATGGGCCCCGCTGCTCCAGGGCTTGGGCAGAGAGAACAGGAGTATGTATTACCTGGGGTATGTAGTCAGTATCGGTGGATATATCAATAGGGATATGTAGAGTGTTCAGCTCCCCAGAGTACCTTTGAGTTTGCGTCCCTATATTGAAGTATGGACTCCGAGCTTTCGGGTATACACAGGTGTTCGTGCGTGGTTTAAGTTCCTTTGCTGGAGGCATCTTTGGCAGATCCATAGTACTTCTGTAGGGATGTTGGGGCTCTGCGCAGGTAGGGTAATAGAGGTATTTAGTTCCGCTGCTGGTGGAGTGGCTTGTACAGCGCTGAACTTGTGGAATTCCCTCCTCTTAGTAGGCTGTAGTCATCTGGTAATCCCGCCTGGGTTTATATTCACTTTTATATCTATTGCTGGGAGTTGTCGTTTGAAGTGTCTTCTTTGCCAGGTATCTTGGTAAGGTCATCGAGTGGGTTGTGCATTGTATTCTGTTAATTGTGTCTTTGCGCTTCCCTGTTGCATATCTCTCTTGCAAGGGAGTAAGATTTGGCACAGTTAAGTAGTCCTGAGTTGGCAATTTCTGCGGTTGAAATAAAGGTTTCACTGAATAGTTGCAGGTAGGCATTGGCAGTTTGTGTAGAGAGAGGGGTGGTAAGCCTTATTTTAGTTTATCTTTGCAGATTGGCAGTGTCCAGCCAAGTTGAGGCTTCCTGCGGTGTGGTAAAGAAGTATGTAGTGCCATTGGATTGTATTCTTAATCGGGCAGGGTACAGCATTGAATATTCAAGTTTTTGGTCCCTGAGCCGTTTTTTGACTTCTTGGAACCTGGATCTTTGTTTTTGTGTTTCTTGGGAGAAATCCGGGTACAGTGATATTTTAGCGTTTTCATACGTTAGGTGGCCCTTGGCTCGCGCCATTGCTAATAGGGAATCTCTATCCTTAGCATTGAGTAGGCGTGCAATTAGAGCTCTAGGGGGGGCACCTGGAATTGGGGCCCTCATCGGGATGCGATGGGCTCTTTCTATGGTAAAAGCGCTAGAAAGGTTTGTTACCTGGAATGTGTCCCTTATCCAGTTCTCCAAGAAGGTTTCTGGGTTGGGGCCTTCTACCCACTCCGGGAAGCCAAGTAGGCGATTCTCCAAATCGTCAGCTTTGGTTTGCCATTGTGCTACTGCTTGTTGGAGGTTTTGTAGTTGTTGTGGGAGAGGACTGTAGGAGTTTTCCAGTGAACTTATACATTGTTCTGCCTCCACTGTACGCTCTCGCAGCTTTTGAATGTCGTGTTTCAAAATGGAGAACTCAACTTTTAGTTCCTCTGTTTTGGCGGTTATAAGAGTAGTGCATACGTCTTTTATTTGGAGTAGCAGGTCAGTGAGAGAGGGTTCCTCCGTCCTAGCTGGGCTGCCGGGAGTTGAAGGGCTAAGGGACACTGGTTGTTCATCAGCGCCATTTTGCGCAGGCCTTCCTTCCCTGGCAAATCTCTCTAGCCGTGCCGCTGTCTCCGCCGCTTTTTTCTCGGCTTTATTTGGCCCCATTTTGTTGCGCTGGGGAAGAGGAGTCTGGCTGTTAATTTTGGCGTCCGTAGTGTCCGTGTTAGGGTGACTCCAGGGAATTATTTTAGGCCCGAGCAGCGGAGCCCAAAAGAATTGCGGCCGCTCACATCAAGCTGGTAGCCACGCCCCCATTTGCTCACATTTATACATATTTACATATATTTACAAACATTTACACACATTTATTCACATTTGCTCAAATTTTCTCACATTTACACACATTTCACACATTTACTCACTTTTACTCACAATTACACACATTTACTCACATTTACTTATATTTCAACACATTTGCTCACTTTTACTCACATTTACACACATTTACTCAAATTTACTCACATTTGTTCATATTTCCACACATTTGCTCACAATTACACATATTTACTCACATTTGCTCACATCTACACACATTTTAACTCACATTTACACAAATTTAAACACACATTTACACATATTTACTTACTTTAACTCACATTTACATAGATTTAAAAATACATTAACACACATTTACTCACATTTATACATATTTACTCACATTTACACCCATTTTTTCCACATTTACACACATTTACTCACATTTACACACATTTACCCACATTTAAACATATATACACAAATTTTAACAAACATTTTTACTCACTTTTACAAACATTTTCACACATTTACTCACATGTACACACATTTGCTCACATTTACTCAGATTTACACACATTTACTCCGATTTACACACATTTACTCAAAATAACTGACATTCACACACATTTAGGGGCCCATTTACTTACTCACGAACCGGCCAAATGCGTCCGATTGCGTTTTTTTCGTAATGATCGGTATTTGGCGTTTTTTTCTGAAAATTATCGCGATTTTTTCGTTGCCATCCGAATGTTGCGCAAAATCTGGCGATTTTTTCGTAGCGTTAAAACTTGCGCGAAAAGTCACGCCTTTTTCGTAGCCATTACGAAAGTTGCGCAAAATGTTGCGATTTTTTTGTAGCGTTCGGATTCATTCAAGCTTCAGTATGGTGACTTTTCTTGGGCTAGGTTGGAGCTGCAGAGTGCTAGTGAGCCCTATGGGAGACTTTCCTTGGGCCGGGTTGGAGCTGCAGAGTGCTAGTGAGCCCTATGGGAGACTTTCCTTGGGCCGGGTTGGAGCTGCAGAGTGCCATTGAGCCCTATGGGAGACTTTCCTTGGGCCGGGTTGGAGCTGCAGAGTGCCATTGAGTCCTATGGGAGGCTTTCCTTGGGCCGGGTTGGAGCTGCAGAGTGCCATTGAGCCCTATGGGAGACTTTCCTTGGGCCGGGTTGGAGCTGCAGAGTGCCATTGAGCCCTATGGGAGGCTTTCCTTGGGCCGGGTTGGAGCTGCAGAGTGCCATTGAGTCCTATGGGAGACTTTCCTTGGGCTGGGTTGGAGCTGCAGAGTGCCATTGAGCCCTATGGGAGACTTTCCTTGGGCCGGGTTGGAGCTGCAGAGTGCCATTGAGCCCTATGGGAGACTTTCCTTGGGGCGGGTTGGAGCTGCAGAGTGCCATTGAGCCCTATGGGAGGCTTTCCTTGGGCCGGGTTGGAGCTGCAGAGTGCCATTGAGCCCTATGGGAGACTTTCCTTGGGCCGGGTTGGAGCTGCAGAGTGCCATTGAGCCCTATGGGAGGCTTTCCTTGGTCCAGGTTGGAGCTGCAGAGTGCCATTGAGCCCTATGGGAGACTTTCCTTGGGCCGGGTTGGAGCTGCAGAGTGCTATTGAGCCCTATGGGAGGCTTTCCTTGGGCCAGGTTGGAGCTGCAGAGTGCCATTGAGCCCTATGGGAGACTTTCCTTGGGCCAGGTTGGAGCTGCAGAGTGCCATTGAGCCCTATGGGAGACTTTCCTTGGGCCGGGTTGGAGCTGCAGAGTGCCATTGAGCCCTATGGGAGACTTTCCTTGGGCCGGGTTGGAGCTGCAGAGTGCCATTGAGCCCTATGGGAGACTTTCCTTGGGACAGGTTGGAGCTGCAGAGTGCCATTGAGCCCTATGGGAGACTTTCCTTGGGTCAGGTTGGAGCTGCAGAGTGCCATTGAGCCCTATGGGAGACTTTCCTTGGGCCGGGTTGGAGCTGCAGAGTGCCATTGAGCCCTATGGGAGACTTTCCTTGGGCCGGGTTGGAGCTGCAGAGTGCCATTGAGCCCTATGGGAGACTTTCCTTGGGCTGGGTTGGAGCTGCAGAGTGCCATTGAGCCCTATGGGAGGCTTTCCTTGGGCTGGGTTGGAGCTGCAGAGTGCCATTGAGCCCTATGGGAGACTTTCCTTGGGTCAGGTTGGAGCTGCAGAGTGCCATTGAGCCCTATGGGAGACTTTCCTTGGGCCAGGTTGGAGCTGCAGAGTGCCATTGAGCCCTATGGGAGACTTTCCTTGGGTCAGGTTGGAGCTGCAGAGTGCCATTGAGCCCTATGGGAGACTTTCCTTGGGCCGGGTTGGAGCTGCAGAGTGCCATTGAGCCCTATGGGAGACTTTCCTTGGGCCGGGTTGGAGCTGCAGGGTGCCATTGAGCCCTATGGGAGACTTTCCTTGGGCCGGGTTGGAGCTGCAGAGTGCCATTGAGCCCTATGGGAGACTTTCCTTGGGCCGGGTTGGAGCTGCAGAGTGCCATTGAGCCCTATGGGAGACTTTCCTTGGGCCGGGTTGGAGCTGCAGAGTGCCATTGAGCCCTATGGGAGACTTTCCTTGGGCCGGGTTGGAGCTGCAGAGTGCCATTGAGCCCTATGGGAGACTTTCCTTGGGCCGGGTTGGAGCTGCAGGGTGCCATTGAGCCCTATGGGAGACTTTCCTTGGGCCGGGTTGGAGCTGCAGGGTGCCATTGAGCCGTATGGGAGGCTTCCAAAATCATGCTAAGTCTGAAAGTTTCGGCCGCCGCTTACGAGCGCTCAATACGAAAAAGTGGCGACAAGATATGAGCGAATCGTAATGGGCTACGAAAAACTCGCGTTTTTTTGCGAAAATCGCATTGGTAACGAAAAAGTCGCGACAATTTCCGAAAAGTCGTAAAGGCGCCGAAAAAAATCGCAAAAAATACGAAAAAGTCACAAAATGTTCGTTTTCCAATCGAAATTTTTCCAATTCGGATTCGAATTCGTGTCTTAGTAAATCAGCCCCTTAGTCGCATTTACACACATTTACACACATTTACACACACATTTACTCACATTTACACACACATTTACTCACATTTACACACACATTTACTCAAATTTAAACACACATATACACATATTTTCTCACTTTTACTCACACATTTGCGCACATTTATACATATTTACTCACATGTACACACATTTGCTCACATTTGCTCACATTTACTCACATTTAGAAACATTTACTCACATTTACAGAAATTTAAAATACATTTACTCACATTTACACACTAACTAACATTCACACACATTTACACACACATTTACACACTAACATTCACACACATTTACACACTAACATTCACACACATTTACTCACATTTACAATTATTTACTCACATTTACACACACATTTACTGAAATTTACACAAATTTAAACACATATTTACACATATTTACTCACTTTTACTCACATTTACACATTTTTACTAACATTTACATAAATTTAAACATACATCTACACACATTTACTCACATTTATACATATTTACTCACATTTACTCACATTTACAAAATTATTTACTCCCAGTTACACACATTTTCACACACATTTACTCACATTTACACACATTTACTGACATTTACACACATTTACACATTTACTTTCATTTACTCACATTTACACACATTAACAGATATTTACACACATTTACTCATTTTTACGCACATTTACATACATTTACTAACATTTACTCACCTTTACAAACATTTGCTCACATTTATACATATTTACTTACATTTACTCAAATTTCACACATTTACTCATATTTACTCACATTTAAATAAATTTAAACTTACAGTTACACATATTTACTCACATTTACTCACATTTACACACATTCATAACTATTTACTCACATTTACACAAACATTTGCTCACATTTATACATATTTACTCACATTTACACACATTTACTCATGTTTACACATATTTATTAACATTTACACACTTTTAGTTACATTTACATACATTTACACAAATTTAAACACACATTTACTCACATATATTCACATTTACACTCATTTACACACATTTACTAACATTTAGACATTTACTCACATTTACACAAATTTACTCACATTTACACACATTTACATTAATTTAGACATTTACTCACATTTACACCTTTACTCACATTTACACACATTTTTTCCACGTTTACACACATTTACACATGTTTACACACATTTACACACTTTTACCCACATTTAATCACATTTACACATATTTACACAAATTTACAGTTTTTTCTTATTGCTTAAGCACATTTTTTGTAACTATTGGCTATTTTTGCAAAACTCTACACACAAATAAGAAAACCTTTCACCCAATTATCAAAACATTGTAGTTCTCTTGCAAAAGCGAACACAGCGAGATTAACTCTTCCCACCTTCGTAAAAATGGTGTTTTCGTATCAAACAGTACACACAAGCCATCATCTACTAAGCACACAATGCGCCAACTAAACACTGATGGTAGGAATACAAAACACATCTGGCTTTTTCTTTCTCTGTGTACAGATGTCAATTTGAGGTCATACTTTTGTCATAGTGTCATGTAAACGTACAAGGATCCAAACTTCAAGTATTGGTGTTTATTCACACTCATCTAAACCAAGACAAAGTCAGAACACAAAATAGTAATTTCACAAAAAAAAAAGGGAAAAAAAAAGACAGTCCAAGGCACCGGGGAAAATATCTCCTTGAATGCCGTATCCAGGCCTGACATGATGCCTGGTCAATATCTCCACATGCCTCCTCCATTGCCTGTAAAAGGGCTACCTGTTGATGAGGACGGTCGTACACTTTCCAGCACCAGGCAGAGAAGAACTCCTCGATGGGATTTAAGAATGGAGAGTATGGAGGGAGGTTGAGTGCCATGAAGGATGGGTGGTCTGTAAACCAGATGTGGACCAAAGCAGCCCTATGGAAACTAACATTGTCCCATATGATGACATATCGGGTATGCTCTGGTCTCTGAACAGTGAGCATGTCATGTAAGGTATCCAGGAATGCAATAATGTGTGCAGTGTTGTATGGGCCTATGGTTGCATGATGGTTAACAACACCATTTTGGCTTATAGCTGCACACATGGTTATGTTACCACCATGTTGTCCTGGGACATTGATGATGGCACGGTGTCCAATAATGTTCCTGCCACGTCTCCTGGTTTTACTGAGGTTAAAACTGGCCTCATCTACAAAAAGTAGCTCATGTCCCATGGCATCTGCTTCTAGTTCCATCACTCTCTGGACAAGACACAACAAATGCAACACATCAGGCCCATGCACAGCACTACAGTATGCACTTCCAAATTCAGAACCAATGCCACTATAGCTTACCTGCACATAGTCACATCGCAGTTGCTTTACACGTTCTGTGTTTCTCTCGAAAGGAACTCTGTAAATTTCCTTCATTCTCATTCTGTGGCGCGCAAGTACACGACTTAGTGCAGAAATGTTTGCACTGTGTATATTTTGAAAGATGGTGTCATTATCAATTATGCGCTGCTGTATTTCGTGCAGTCTTATTGCATTATTGGCAATCACCATGTTCACTATATGGGTCTCTTGCTCTGGAGTGAACATTCTTCCTCTGCCCCCATCATCTGGACGTCTAGCAATTCTGTAAAGTAACAATTTCAGTGTTTTTGCATGTAGGGTACTGTTGTGTTTCTCATTAGAGTATGGCAGTGCTACAAAGTACTTACCGATTCTCATTTCAAAATGTCCTAATGATGCTTGCCACAGTGTAGCGGCTCAAATTAGGCTGAACCCGTTGGCCAGCTTCCCTCAGGGTCATCCCATGGTTGATGACATGGTCTACTAGTGTAGCTCTGATGTCATCAGTTATTCTATTTCTTACTCTTCTTACCCTTCCTCTTTCCCCTCCTTGTCCTCTTCTTGCTCCTCCTTGTCCTCTTCCTCTAACTTCCTCTAACCCTCTCGCTTCTTCACCTCCACGTCCTCTCCCTCGGCCTCCTCTGATTCTCACTCTTCACACTCTTACTGCTCCTTCCATTGTACTCCACATAGACAGCTTACCTGTGGCTTATTTATAGCACTTAGGCTGATTGCAAAGTGAACTAATTATCTAAAACAGTTTTCACATGTGAAAGTGTGCCAGACAGTTGGCAACATAGTGTTAATGATAGCCATACATGTGTATAATTTTGCTAGGAGTGTGTTGGAAATTTGGTAATTGAGTGTAAGCAGTGAGTTGTGTTTAAAGTTCTGCAAAAAAGAGTGTTGTGCAGTGAATTGTGCCTACAGTTTTGTAAAGTGTGTGTTACAAAATTGCAAAGTGAGTGCAAAGCAGTGTTTGTGCTTTTAGTTTTGCAAACTCAGTGAGTGGTTTTGCTATAAGTATTAATAGTTTTAGAAATTGTGCTATAAGAATCACAGTTAGGGTTTAAGCAATCAGAAAAAACTGTAAACACACATTTACACATTTACTCACATTTACTCACATTTACACAAATTTACATAAATTTAAACACACATTTACCCACATTTACACACATTTACCCACATTTACACACATTTACACACATTTATTACATTTACCCACATTTACCCACATTTACCCACATTTACACACATTTACACACATTTATTACATTTACACACATTTACACAAATTTAAACACACATTTACACACATTTACCCACATTTACACACATTTATTTACATTTACACACATTTACATAAATTTAAACACACATTTATTTACATTTACACAAATTTACATAAATTTAAACACACATTTATTTACAGTTACTCACAGTTACACACATTTACTCACATTTACACACATTTACTCACATTTACTCACATTTACACATTTTCTCACATTTACACATTTTCTCACATTTACATAAATTTAAACACACATTTACACACATTTATTCACATTTATTTACATTTACACACATTTACACACATTTACACACATTTACACACATTTACACACATTTATTTACATTTACTCACATTTACACATTTTCTCACATTTACACATTTTCTCACATTTACTCATTTACTCACATTTACACATTTTCTCACATTTACACATTTACTCACATTTACTCATTTACTCACATTTACACATTTTCTCACATTTACACATTTTCTCACATTTACACATTTACTCACATTTACATAAATTTAAACACACATTTACACACATTTATTCACATTTATTCACATTTACACACATTTACACACATTTACACACATTTACCCACATTTACACACATTTATTCACATTTATTTACATTTACACACATTTACTCACATTTACTCACATTTACACAAATTTACATAAATTTAAACACACATTTACACACATTTATTCACATTTATTTACATTTACACACATTTATTCACATTTATTTACATTTACACACATTTACACACATTTACACACATTTACCCACATTTACACACATTTATTCACATTTATTTACATTTACACACATTTACTCATATTTACTCACATTTACACAAATTTACATAAATTTAAACACACATTTATTCACATTTACACACATTTACACACATTTACACACATTTACCCACATTTACACACATTTACTCACATTTACTCACATTTACACAAATTTACATAAATTTAAACACACATTTACACACATTTATTCACATTTATTTACATTTACACACATTTGCACACATTTACCCACATTTACACACATTTATTACATTTACACATTTACTTACACAGTGACACATTTTTCTTTTAATGGTTCCTTTTTATTGGGTTCAACAGTTTAAAGATACAACTAGAAGAGAGAGAGTCAGATTTAATCTTGGTCACACAACATGGAGTATGGGGGCAGCATTGGGGAAGAGACAAATTGCAGGGTTCCAGTATCGTGGTGCCACTCTCCTTACGTATCTCCATTAAAAGGATGAGAGAAGCTGCTGAGCTCCATTCAATGCATCACTAGGCTTCACTTCCCATGGAGCAGATGGAGTCTTTTGCGATCCCTGGTGCTTCTCACTGGTTCCATGGAGCCTGCTAGGCTCAGCAGACAGATTTTGGGGTCTGGAGTCTGTAGGAGGTTCCGCAAAACCCCTACCTTTAGAGATTTTTTAGGCACCTGAGGGCCCCCCATTAAGGCTGCCAGCCTAGGCACGGGCCCCTGAGTGCCTATATATAAATACAGTCCTGCTTTGTTCTTTCCAAAAATATATGGTTTTCTAGGGGACAAGAGGGGTGCAATTCCCTAACTGCACTTATTAGAGATGAGGTTTTGGGGCAGTTGGCCGGTACTAATACCTACAGATTTCTACCCGCTGACCCCACTGAGAAATTCAAACTTAACTTAATGCAATGTTACCCTTTGCTCTCAATGCAGGTTGGACTGACAAGGACACATATCAGTTTATGGGCACTGAATACCCTCCTATACCAATGATACCTACGTTACCCAAAATACATGGGTTGCTCTCGGCACCTCCTGGCAGATCCCCTATACCCTACACACAAGACTCCACATGTGTAATACTTAGGGGCACATTTACTAACCCACGAATCCGAATTGGAAAAATTCCGATTGGAAAACGAACATTTTGCGATTTTCGTATTTTTTGCGCCGTTACGACTTTTCGTAAATTGTCGCCATTTTTTCGTAACCATTACGACTTGTGTGAAAAGTCGCAACTTTTTTGTGGCCATTACGATTTGCTCGTATCTTGTCGCGACTTTTTCTTTTGAGCACTCGTAAGCGGCGGGCGAAACTTTCAGACATAGCATGATTTTGGAAGCCTCCCATAGGGCTCAATAGCACTCTGCAGCTCCAACCCGGCCCAAGGAAAGCCTCCCATAGGGCTCAATAGCACTCTGCAGCTCCAACCCGGCCCAAGGAAAGTCTCCCATAGGGCTCAATAGCACTCTGCAGCTCCAACTCGGCCCAAGGAAAGTCTCCCATAGGGCTCAATAGCACTCTGCAGCTCCAACCCGGCCCAAGGAAAGTCTCCCATAGGGCTCAATAGCACTCTGCAGCTCCAACCCGGCCCAAGGAAAGTCTCCCATACGGCTCAATGGCACTCTGCAGCTCCAACCCGGCCCAAGGAAAGCCTCCCATAGGGCTCAATGGCACTCTGCAGCTCCAACCCGGCCCAAGGGAAGTCTCCCATAGGGCTCAATGGCACTCTGCAGCTCCAACCCGGCCCAAGGAAAGTCTCCCATAGGGCTCAATGGCACTCTGCAGCTCCAACCCGGCCCAAGGAAAGTCTCCCATAGGGCTCAATGGCACTCTGCAGCTCCAACCCGGCCCAAGGAAAGTCTCCCATAGGGCTCAATGGCACTCTGCAGCTCCAACCCGGCCCAAGGAAAGTCTCCCATAGGGCTCAATGGCACTCTGCAGCTCCAACCCGGCCCAAGGAAAGCCTCCCATAGGGCTCAATGGCACTCTGCAGCTCCAACCCGGCCCAAGGAAAGTCTCCCATAGGGCTCAATGGCACTCTGCAGCTCCAACCCTGCCCATGGAAAGTCTCCCATAGGGCTCAATGGCACTCTGCAGCTCCAACCCGGCCCAAGGAAAGTCTCCCATAGGGCTCAATGGCACTCTGCAGCTCCAACCCGGCCCAAGGAAAGTCTCCCATAGGGCTCAATGGCACTCTGCAGCTCCAACCCGGCCCAAGGAAAGTCTCCCATAGGGCTCAATGGCACTCTGCAGCTCCAACCCGGCCCAAGGAAAGTCTCCCATAGGGCTCAATGGCACTCTGCAGCTCCAACCCGGCCCAAGGAAAGTCTCCCATAGGGCTCAATGGCACTCTGCAGCTCCAACCCGGCCCAAGGAAAGTCTCCCATAGGGCTCAATGGCACTCTGCAGCTCCAACCCAGCCCAAGGAAAGTCTCCCATAGGGCTCAATGGCACTCTGCAGCTCCAACCCGGCCCAAGGAAAGTCTCCCATAGGGCTCAATGGCACTCTGCAGCTCCAACCCGGCCCAAGGAAAGTCTCCCATAGGGCTCAATGGCACTCTGCAGCTCCAACCTGGCCCAAGGAAAGTCTCCCATAGGACTCAATGGCACTCTGCAGCTCCAACCCGGCCCAAGGAAAGTCTCCCATAGGGCTCAATGGCACTCTGCAGCTCCAACCTGGCCCAAGGAAAGTCTCCCATAGGGCTCAATGGCACTCTGCAGCTCCAACCCGGCCCAAGGAAAGTCTCCCATAGGGCTCAATGGCACTCTGCAGCTCCAACCCGGCCCAAGGAAAGTCTCCCATAGGGCTCAATGGCACTCTGCAGCTCCAACCCAGCCCAAGGAAAGTCTCCCATAGGGCTCAATGGCACTCTGCAGCTCCAACCCGGCCCAAGGAAAGTCTCCCATAGGGCTCAATGGCACTCTGCAGCTCCAACCCGGCCCAAGGAAAGTCTCCCATAGGGCTCAATGGCACTCTGCAGCTCCAACCCAGCCCAAGGAAAGTCTCCCATAGGGCTCAATGGCACTCTGCAGCTCCAACCCGGCCCAAGGAAAGTCTCCCATAGGGCTCAATGGCACTCTGCAGCTCCAACCCGGCCCAAGGAAAGTCTCCCATAGGGCTCAATGGCACTCTGCAGCTCCAACCCGGCCCAAGGAAAGCCTCCCATAGGGCTCAATGGCACTCTGCAGCTCCAACCCGGCCCAAGGAAAGTCTCCCATAGGGCTCAATGGCACTCTGCAGCTCCAACCTGGCCCAAGGAAAGTCTCCCATAGGGCTCAATGGCACTCTGCAGCTCCAACCCGGCCCAAGGAAAGTCTCCCATAGGGCTCAATGGCACTCTGCAGCTCCAACCCAGCCCAAGGAAAGTCTCCCATAGGGCTCAATGGCACTCTGCAGCTCCAACCCGGCCCAAGGAAAGTCTCCCATAGGGCTCAATGGCACTCTGCAGCTCCAACCCGGCCCAAGGAAAGTCTCCCATAGGGCTCAATGGCACTCTGCAGCTCCAACCCGGCCCAAGGAAAGTCTCCCATAGGGCTCAATGGCACTCTGCAGCTCCAACCTGGCCCAAGGAAAGTCTCCCATAGGGCTCAATGGCACTCTGCAGCTCCAACCCGGCCCAAGGAAAGCCTCCCATAGGGCTCAATGGCACTCTGCAGCTCCAACCCGGCCCAAGGAAAGTCTCCCATAGGGCTCAATGGCACTCTGCAGCTCCAACCTGGCCCAAGGAAAGTCTCCCATAGGGCTCAATGGCACTCTGCAGCTCCAACCCGGCCCAAGGAAAGTCTCCCATAGGGCTCAATGGCACTCTGCAGCTCCAACCCAGCCCAAGGAAAGTCTCCCATAGGGCTCAATGGCACTCTGCAGCTCCAAACTGGCCCAAGAAAATTCACCATACTGAAGCTTGAATGAATCGGAAACTTTCGTACTCGGCGCGAAAGCTGCAAAAAAGTCGCGACTTTTCGCGCAAGTCGTAGCGCTACGAAAAAGTCGATACATTTTGCGAAAAATTCGTAATGGCTACGAAAAAGTTGCGAAATTTTCAGAAAAATCGCAAAATACCGATCATTACGTTCGTGCATTAGTAAATGTGCCCCTTAGACTGAAGGATTTAGGGGACATTTCTGCTGACTGCTTTACAGTCACTATGGATGAGAAGAGCCTATTTACTATCATACCACATGATCAGGGCATCATGGCATCCAGGGGGCACCCCTGGATCCTTGAATGCACCTATTGAGCCCTAGGTACAACTACTTGAGCTTACCTTAACAGAACAACTTTTGAATGGAAAATTGGTTCTATTTACAGCAATGGGGAGTGTGCTCACTCCTGTGCCAATTTTGTGCCATTCCTGTGCTAATTCTGTGCCACTCCTGTGCCAATCCCATTGTTTCTATAGAGGCCAACTCCTTCCTTCTCTACTGTCGCTACATTGATGATCTATCCTTAATCTGGACACGAGGGGTAGATGATTTGCTTCAGGGCCGGAACTAGGTGTAGGCAGAAGAGGCAGCTGCCTAGGGCGCAACGATTGGGGGGTGCCAGGCAGGAGCCTCTCCTGCCTACCCCTAGTCCTCCTCCTCTGTCATTGCCAACCCCACTTGCCATTAGCGGTGGAGGCAATGACCATTGGATCATGCCTCCCCTGCACCTCTAGGCAACCCGGTCAGAATTAGGAATAATAACTCACTGAACTGGTCAGAGAACAACTTGAAGAAATGTAAGTTTCAGGAACGGGAATCAGGGGTGGACTGGGGGGTGCAGGCAGGGTCAGACTGGGCTGCCAGGGCACTGGCCCTTATAGGCCCCAGTGGCCCAGACCCTAACCCTGTAGGCGTTCCCCCAGCCATCAGTCTCCCTCCCCTGATGCATCACTTACTTGCCCTCAGGGAAGGACATAGGGTGGGTGGGTGGGGCCCCTGGGGGGTGTGACCAGGGCTCCCTGGGGGGTGAGGAGCAACTGGTACCCCGCCGGCCCAGCCTGACCCTGACAGGGATACACAGACACTTTGTAGGACCAACAACTACAAAGGGCCCTCCAGCCCCCACAGGAGGATCTTCTACATAAGAATACAACACATTTGGATCAGTCACTCATCTTAAGTACAAGCTTTACCTTGGCCTCACAACAGACCTGTAAAAGTCAATCAATAAGAACTGACCAATCATCAGTCAGGATGAGTCTCTGTCACTGCACTTGGCTAACGAACCCACAATGGGAAACGGAAGGAGGAGCAGCCTCAGGGATTAACTTGTAAGAAGAGACTTTATGGGCAGCATTAGGGCACCCTTAGGGAATCATTTGGGCACCATTACGGAATCATAAGTGCACCATTAGGGTGCTGTTAGGGCACTATTGGGGCACCATTAGGGAATCATTAGGGAACCCTTAGGGAATCATTTGGGCACCATTACGGAATCATAAGTGCACCATTAGGGTGCTGTTAGGGCACTATTGGGGAATCATTAGGGCACCATTAGGTAATCATTAGGGTGCTGTAAAGGCTCCATTAGGGTGCCATTAGGGAATCATCAGGGCGCCATTAGGGTGCTGTTAGGGCACTATTGGGGCACCATTAGGGAATCATTAGGGCACCATTAGGTAATCATTAGGGCACCATTAGGGAAACATTGGGGCACAGTTAGGGCACCATTATGGAATCATTAGGGAACCATTATGGAATCATTAAGGCACCATTAGGGAATAATTAAGGCACCATTATGGCACCATTAGGAAATCATTAGGGCATTATAGGTAATCATTAGGGCACCATTAGGGAGTCATTAGGGCACCATTAGAGAATCATTAGGGCACCATTAGGGAATCATTAGGGCATTATAGGTAATCATTAGGGCACAATTAGGGAATCATTAGGGCACCATTAGGGAATCATTAGGGCACCATTAGGGAATCTTTAGGGCGCCATTAGGGAGTCATTAGGGCACCATTAGGGAGTCATTAGGGCACCGTTAGGTAATCATTAGGGCACCATTAGGGAATCATTAGGGCACCATTAGGGAATCATTAGGGTACCATTAGGGAATCATTAGGGCACCATTAGGGAATCATTAGGGCACCATTAGGGAATCATTAGGGCACCATTAGGGAATCTTTAGGGCGCCATTAGGGAGTCATTAGGGCACCATTAGGGAGTCATTAGGGCACCGTTAGGTAATCATTAGGGCACCATTAGGTAATCATTAGGGCACCATTAGGGAATCTTTAGGTTGCCATTAGGGAGTCATTAGGGCACCATTAGGGAGTCATTAGGGCACCATTAGGTAATCATTAGGGCACCATTAGGGAATCATTAGGGCACCATTAGGGAATCATTAGGGCACCATTAGGGAATCATTAGGGCACCATTAGGTAATCATTAGGGCACCATTAGGGAATCATTAGGGCACCATTAGGGAATCATTAGGGCACCATTAGGGAGTCATTAGGGCACCATTAGGGAATCATTAGGGTGCCATTAGGGAATCATTAGGGCACCATTAGGGAATCATTACGGCACCATTATGGAATCATTAGGACATTATTATGGAATAATTAGGGCACCATTAGGGAATCATTAGGGTGCCATTAGGGAGTCATTAGGGCACCATTAGGTAATCATTGGGGCACAATTAGGGAATCATTAGGGCACCATTAGGTAATCATTAGGGCACCATTAGGTAATCATTAGGGAATCATTAGGGCATTATAGGTAATCATTAGGGCATTATAGGTAATCATTAGGGCACAATTAGGGAATCATTAGGGCACCATTAGGGAATCTTTAGGGCGCCATTAGGGAGTCATTAGGGCACCGTTAGGTAATCATTAGGGCACCATTAGGGAATCATTAGGGCACCATTAGGTAATCATTAGGGCACCATTAGGGAATCATTAGGTTGCCATTAGGGAGTCATTAGGGCACCATTAGGTAATCATTAGGGCACCATTAGGGCACCATTAGGGAATCATTAGGGTGCCATTAGGGAATCATTAGGGCACCATTAGGGAATCATTAGGGCACCATTATGGAATCATTAGGACATTATTATGGAATCATTAGGGCACCATTAGGGAATCATTAGGGTGCCATTAGGGAATCATTAGGGTGCCATTAGGGAGTCATTAGGGCACCATTAGGTAATCATTAGGGCACAATTAGGGAATCATTAGGGCACCATTAGGTAATCATTAGGGCACCATTAGGGAGTCATTAGGGCACCATTAGGTTATCATTAGGGCACCATTAGGGAATCATTAGGGTGCCATTAGGGAGTCATTGGGGCACCATTAGGTAATCATTAGGGCACCATTAGGGAATCATTAGGGTGCCATTAGGGAGTCATTAGGGCACCATTAGGGAATCATTAGGGCACCATTATGGAATCATTAGGACATTATTATGGAATCATTAGGGCACCATTAGGGAATCATTAGGGCACCATTAAGGAATCATTAGGGCGCCATTAGGGAGTCATTAGGGCACCATTAGGGAATCATTAGGTTGCCATTAGGGAGTCATTAGGGCACCATTAGGGAATCATTAGGGCGCCATTAGGGAGTCATTAGGGCACCATTAGGGAATCATTAGGGCACCATTAGGGAATCATTAGGGCACCATTAGGGAATCATTAGGGCACCATTATGGAATCATTAGGACATTATTATGGAATCATTAGGGCACCATTAGGGAATCATTAGGGCACAATTAGGGCACCAAGGGACTGGCATTCATTACAGGACAAGTTGGGCTGTTTCCTAATGGGTCCAGTGTTCCCTCACCCCTCCACATGAGAATAAGGTTCAGGATTAAACATTGGTTATGGTGTATTTATTGCTTCTACGTGCGGAATGAACTATGCTGAAAATACTAAATATGAAATAAATCAGTAATTGCTGTTGGGAAAATAATGAGGCTCTTAAGGAGGATAAAGTGGTTCAAGCCATTGCAAAACATGTTGTGCAAATGTAATTCTCCCTCCCAAATGAACAGCTATAGCCCCCCCAACCGCCTCCCACACAGGGGCAACAGGGGTTTGTATTCCAGAGGGATTTACAGACTGGACTGTGTGGCCCCTCAGGGTTTCAACAAGACTTTACCATTTGGAAGGTTTATACAGTCGGCTTTGCCTCTGACAGGATACTTAGTATTTCTTTATGTTGGGGAAACATTGCTGCTATTTTGTTTGCTGACTATTGAACGGATTCACTGGTCCTGAAGTTCATTTTTCATCCCACTGCGGCCCCTGGGACAGAGGAGCAGTTTGGTAGATACTTTGGGTGCCAGGCATACACTGTGCAATAATCTGGATATTGGTTGTGTAAAATGCCCTAGCTTATCTCCCCTACACCTGGTGCAAGTCGCCCCATGGGGGGCAGGCCCTACGCGCTATGTGGATGTGATTGTTAGTGAAGATCATTTCTGTTAATTTTACTGGTGCCTCCATCTGCTGCCGCACCCTTGCCTTGCTGTATCCAATGTGGCGAATCTGAATAAAGTCAGACTTAATGCTCCCCTAATACCTCTAGTGCTATAACTTTTAACCTCTAGTGCCTTTAGCATTTCTTCATAGCATTTCAGTAGAATGGAATAACTTTCAATATCAATAATCCGAAAGTCTGGCAGGACAAAGGTACAGAATGATATAGTAAGAAATGAGAAAGGAAAGATAACGACAGCAACATGGCACCCATAATGAATGGTTGGAGGTGTGAAGAACATAAAGGGGAAGAGAAGCAGAAGAGTAACAGAAAATTGGAAAGAAAGAGAGAAGCAGAGGAGGAGAACTAAATTGGAAAAAAAGAGAGAAGCAGAGGAGGGACAGTAAACTGGAAAAAAGAGAGAAGCAGAGGAGGCACCGTAAATTAGAAAGAAAGAAGAAGAGGAGTAGGCACAGTAAATTGGAAAGAAAGTAAGAAGAGGAGGAGGCACAGTAAATTGGAAAAAAAGAAGAGGAGGAGGCACAGTAAATTGGAAAGAAAGAAGAAGAGGAGGCACAGTAAATTGGAAAGAAAGAAAGAAGAAGAGAGGTAAACTAGAAATAAAGAAAGAAAAAGAGGAGGCATAGTAAACTGGAAAAAGAGAGAAGCAGAGGAAGCACAGTAAATCAGAAAGAAAGAAAGAAGAAGAGGAGGCACAGTAAACTGGAAAAAAAAAGAGAAGCAGAGGAGGCACAGTTAATTGGGAAGAGGAAGAGAAACAGATGAGGCACAGTAAATTGGAAAAAAAGAAAGAAGCATAGGAGGCACAGTTAATTGGAAA
This sequence comes from Xenopus tropicalis, assembly GCF_000004195.4. Lineage (NCBI taxonomy): Eukaryota > Metazoa > Chordata > Amphibia > Anura > Pipidae > Xenopus > Xenopus tropicalis. Next base: position 153,741,655 of record NC_030682.2, on the reverse strand, counting down.
AAAGAGAGAAGCAGAGGAGGCACAATAAATTGGAAAGAAAGAAGCATAGGAGGCACAGTAAACTGGAAAAAAGAGAGAAGCAGAGGAGGCACAGTAAATTGGAAAGAAAGAGAGAAGCAGAGGAAGCACAGTAAATTGAAAAGAAAGAAAGAAGAAGAGGAGGCACAGTAAACGGAAAAAAAAGAGAGAAGCAGAGGAGGCACAGTAAATTGGAAGGAAAGAAAGAAGAGGAGGAGGCACAGTAAATTGGAAAGAAAGAAGAAGAGGAGGCACAGTAAATTGGAAAGAAAGAAGAAGAGGAGGCATAGTAAACTGGAAAAAGAGAGAAGCAGAGGAAGCACAGTAAATCAGAAAGAAAGAAAGAAGAAGAGGAGGCACAGTAAACTGGAAAAAAAAAGAGAAGCAGAGGAGGCACAGTTAATTGGGAAGAGGAAGAGAAACAGATGAGGCACAGTAAATTGGAAAAAAAGAAAGAAGCATAGGAGGCACAGTTAATTGGAAAAAAGAGAGAAGCAGAGGAGGCACAATAAATTGGAAAGAAAGAAGCATAGGAGGCACAGTAAACTGGAAAAAAGAGAGAAGCAGAGGAGGCACAGTAAATTGGAAAGAAAGAGAGAAGCAGAGGAAGCACAGTAAATTGAAAAGAAAGAAAGAAGAAGAGGAGGCACAGTAAACGGAAAAAAAAGAGAGAAGCAGAGGAGGCACAGTAAATTGGAAGGAAAGAAAGAAGAGGAGGAGGCACAGTAAATTGGAAAGAAAGAAGAAGAGGAGGCACAGTAAATTGGAAAGAAAGAAGCATAGGAGGCACAGTAAACTGGAATAAAAAGAGAAGCAGAGGAGGCAAAGTAAATTGGAAAAAAGAGAGAAGCAGAGGAGGCACAGTAAATTGGAAAAAAAGAGAGAAGCAGAGGAGGCACAGTAAATTGGAAAAAAAGAGAGAAGCAGAGGAGGCACAGTAAACTGGAAAGAAAGAAAAAAAAAGAAGCAGAGGAGGCACAGTAAATTGGGAAAAAAAGAGAGAAGCAGAGGAGGCACAGTAAATTGGAAAAAAGAGAGAAGCAGAGGAGGCACAGTACACTGGAAAGAAAGAGATAGAGGAGGCACAGTTAATTGGAAAGAAAGAGAGAACAAGAGGAGGCACAGAAAACTGGAAAATAAAACAGAGAAAAAGAGGAGGCACTGTACATTGGAAAAAACAGAGAAGCAAAGAAGGCACAGTAAATTGGAAATAAAGAGAGAAGCAGAGGAGGCACAGTTAACTGAAAAAAATAGAGAAGAAGAGAAAGCACAGTAAATTGGAATGAAAGAAGAAGAGGAGGCACAGTAAACTGGAAAGAAAGAAGAAGAGGCACAGTAAACTGGGAAAAAAAGAAAGAAGAAGAGGAGGCACAGTAAACTGGAAAAAAGAGAGAAGCAGAGGAGGCACAGTTAATTGGGAAGAGGAAGAGAAACAGATGAGGCACAGTAAATTGGAAAGAAAGAAAGAAGCATAGGAGGCACAGTTAACTGGAAAAAAGAGAGAAGCAGAGGGGGCACAGTACATTGGAAAGAAAGAAGCATAGGAGGCACAGTAAACTGGAAAAAAGAGAGAATCAGAGGAGGCACAGTAAACTGGAAAAAAAAAGAGAAGAGGAGGAGGCACAGTAAATTGGAAAGAAAGAAAGAAAGAAAGAAAGAAAGAAAGAAGCATAGGAAGCACAGTTAATTGGAAAGAAAGAGTGAAGATGAGGAGGCACAGTAAATTGGAAAAAAAGAGAGAAGCAGAGGAGGCACAGTAAACTGGAAAGAAAGAAAAAAAAAGAAGCAGAGGAGGCACAGTAAATTGGGAAAAAAAGAGAGAAGCAGAGGAGGCACAGTAAATTGGAAAAAAGAGAGAAGCAGAGGAGGCACAGTACACTGGAAAGAAAGAGATAGAGGAGGCACAGTTAATTGGAAAGAAAGAGAGAACAAGAGGAGGCACAGAAAACTGGAAAATAAAACAGAGAAAAAGAGGAGGCACTGTACATTGGAAAAAACAGAGAAGCAAAGAAGGCACAGTAAATTGGAAATAAAGAGAGAAGCAGAGGAGGCACAGTTAACTGAAAAAAATAGAGAAGAAGAGAAAGCACAGTAAATTGGAATGAAAGAAGAAGAGGAGGCACAGTAAACTGGAAAGAAAGAAGAAGAGGCACAGTAAACTGGGAAAAAAAGAAAGAAGAAGAGGAGGCACAGTAAACTGGAAAAAAGAGAGAAGCAGAGGAGGCACAGTTAATTGGGAAGAGGAAGAGAAACAGATGAGGCACAGTAAATTGGAAAGAAAGAAAGAAGCATAGGAGGCACAGTTAACTGGAAAAAAGAGAGAAGCAGAGGGGGCACAGTACATTGGAAAGAAAGAAGCATAGGAGGCACAGTAAACTGGAAAAAAGAGAGAATCAGAGGAGGCACAGTAAACTGGAAAAAAAAAGAGAAGAGGAGGAGGCACAGTAAATTGGAAAGAAAGAAAGAAAGAAAGAAAGAAGCATAGGAAGCACAGTTAATTGGAAAGAAAGAGTGAAGATGAGGAGGCACAGTAAACTGGAAAAAAAGAGAGAAGCATAGGAGGCACAGTAAACTGGGAGGAAAAAGAGAAGAAGAGGAGGCACAGTTAATTGGAAAGAAAGAAAGAAGCAGAGGAGGCAAAGTAAATTGGAAAGAAAGAGAGAAGAGGAGGCCCAGTAAACTGGAAAAAAGAGAGAAGCATAGGAGGAACAGTAAACGGGAAAAAAAGAGAGAAGCAGAGGAGGCACAGTAAATTGGAAAAAAAGAGAGAAGAAGAGGAGGCACAGTTAATTGGAAAGAAAGAAAGAACAAGAGGAGGCACAGAAAACTGGAAAAAAAAGAGAGAAGCAGAGGAGGCACTGTACATTGGAAAAAAGAGAGAAGCAAAGAAGGCACAGTAAATTGGAAAGAAAGATAGAAGCAGAGGAGGCACAGTTAACTGAAAAAAAGAGAGAAGCAGAGGAGGCACAGTAAATTGGAAAGAAAGAAGAAGAGGAGGCACAGTAAATTGGAAAGAAAGAAGGTAGAAGAGGAGGCACAGTAAATTGGAAAAAAAAGAGAGAAGCAGAGGAGGCACAGTTAATTGGGAAGAGAAACAGATGAGACACAGTAAATTGGAAAGAAAGAAAGAAAGAAAGAAGCAGAGGAGGCACAGTAAATTGGAAAGAAAGAGAGAAGCAGAGGAGGCACAGTAAATTGGAAAGAAAGAGAGAAGAAGAGGAGGCACAGTAATTCTGAAAAAAAGAAGCAGAGGAGGCACAGTAAATTGAAAACAAAGAGAGAAGCAAAGGGGGCACAGTGAACTTGGAAGAAGAAGAGAAACAGAGGAGGCAAAGTAAATTGGAAAGACAGAAGCAGCGGAGGCACAGTAAATTGGGAAGAGAAAGAGAAATAGAGGAGGCATAGTAAATTAGAAAGAAAGAGAGAAGCAGAGGAGGCACAGAAAATTTGAAAGAGAGAAGCAGAGGAAGCACAGTAAATTGGAAAAAAGAGAGAAGCAGAGGAGGCACAGTAAATTAGAAACAAAGAGAGAAGCAGAGGAGGCACAGTTAATTGGAAAGAAAGGGAGAAACAGAGGAGGCACAGTAAATTGAAAAGAAAAGAGAGAAGCAGAGGAGGCACAGTTTACTGGAAAAAAAGAGAGAAGAAGAGGAGGCACAGTAAATTGGAAGGAAAGAAAGAGAAAGAAAGAAAGAAAGAAGAGGAGGAGGCATAGTAAACTGGAAAGAAGGAAAGAAGAAGAGGAGGCACAGTAAATTTTGAAAGAAAGAGAGTAGCAGAGGAGGCACAGTAAATTGGAAAAAAGAGAGAAGCAGAGGAGGCACAGTAAATTAGAAACAAAGAGAGAAGCAGAGGAGGCACAGTAAATTAGAAACAAAGAGAGAAGGAGAGGTGGCACAGTTAATTGGAAAGAAAGGGAGAAACAGAGGAAGCACAGAAATGTCGAAAGAGAGAGAGTAGCAGAGGAGGCACAGTAAATTGGAAAAAAAGAGAGAAGCAGCGGAGGCACAGTAAATTGAGAGAAGCAGAGGAGGCACCATTAATTAGGAAGAGGGAGGGAAATAGTTGAGGCACAGTAAATTGGAAAGAAAGAGAGAAGCAGAGGAGGCACAGTAAATTGGAAATAAAGAAAGAAGCAGAGGAGGGGAAGAGAAAGGGAAGAGGGGGCACAGTAAATAGTGAAGGGGAAGAGAAAGGGAAGAGGAGGCACAGTAAATAGTAAAGGGGAAGAGAAAGAGAAGAGGAGGCACAGTAAATAGGGAAGGGGAAGAGAAAGAGAAGAGGAGGCACAGTAAATAGTGAAGGGGAAGAGAAAGAGAAGAGGAGGCACAGTAAATAGTGAAGGGGAAGAGAAAGAGAAGAGGAGGCACAGTAAATAGTAAAGGGGAAGAGAAAGGGAAGAGGAGGCACAGTAAATAGGGAAGGGGAAGAGAAAGAGAAGATGAGGCACAGTAAATAGGGAAGGGGAAGAGAAAGAGAAGATGAGGCACAGTAAATAGGGAAGGGGAAGAGAAAGAGAAGAGGAGGCACAGTAAATAGGGAAGGGGAAGAGAAAGAGAAGAGGAGGCACAGTAAATAGGGAAGGGGAAGAGAAAGAGAAGAGGAGGCACAGTAAATAGGGAAGGGGAAGAGAAAGAGAAGAGGAGGCACAGTAAATAGGGAAGGGGAAGAGAAAGAGAAGATGAGGCACAGTAAATAGGGAAGGGGAAGAGAAAGAGAAGAGGAGGCACAGGAAATAGTAAAGGGGAAGAGAAAGGGAAGAGGAGGCACAGTAAATAGTGAAGGGGAAGAGAAAGAGAAGAGGAGGCACAGTAAATAGGGAAGGGGAAGAGAAAGGGAAGAGGAGGCACAGTAAATAGGGAAGGGGAAGAGAAAGGGAAGAGGAGGCACAGTAAATTCAGAAAGGGAAGAGGAGGCACAGTAAATTCAGAAAGGGAAGAGGAGGCACAGTAAATAGTAAAGGGGAAGAGAAAGAGAAGAGGAGGCACAGTACATAGGGAAGGGGAAGAGAAAGAGAAGAGGAGGCACAGTAAATAGGGAAGGGGAAGAGAAAGAGAAGAGGAGGCACAGTAAATTCAGAAAGGGAAGAGAAAGGGAAGAGGAGGCACAGTAAATTCAGAAAGGGAAGAGAAAGGGAAGAGGAGGCACAGTAAATTCAGAAAGGGAAGAGAAAGGGAAGAGGAGGCACAGTAAATTCAGAAAGGGAAGAGGAGGCACAGTAAATAGTAAAGGGGAAGAGAAAGGGAAGAGGAGGCACAGTAAATTCAGAAAGGGAAGAGAAAGGGAAGAGGAGGCACAGTAAATTCAGAAAGGGAAGAGAAAGGGAAGAGGAGGCACAGTAAATTCAGAAAGGGAAGAGGAGGCACAGTAAATAGTAAAGGGGAAGAGAAAGAGAAGAGGAGGCACAGTAAATAGGGAAGGGGAAGAGAAAGAGAAGAGGAGGCACAGTAAATAGTAAAGGGGAAGAGAAAGGGAAGAGGAGGCACAGTAAATAGGGAAGGGGAAGAGAAAGAGAAGATGAGGCACAGTAAATAGGGAAGGGGAAGAGAAAGAGAAGATGAGGCACAGTAAATAGGGAAGGGGAAGAGAAAGAGAAGAGGAGGCACAGTAAATAGGGAAGGGGAAGAGAAAGAGAAGAGGAGGCACAGTAAATAGGGAAGGGGAAGAGAAAGAGAAGAGGAGGCACAGTAAATAGGGAAGGGGAAGAGAAAGAGAAGAGGAGGCACAGTAAATTCAGAAAGGGAAGAGAAAGGGAAGAGGAGGCACAGTAAATTCAGAAAGGGAAGAGGAGGCACAGTAAATAGTAAAGGGGAAGAGAAAGGGAAGAGGAGGCACAGTAAATTCAGAAAGGGAAGAGAAAGGGAAGAGGAGGCACAGTAAATTCAGAAAGGGAAGAGAAAGGGAAGAGGAGGCACAGTAAATTCAGAAAGGGAAGAGGAGGCCACAGTAAATAGTAAAGGGGAAGAGAAAGGGAAGAGGAGGCACAGTAAATTCAGAAAGGGAAGAGAAAGGGAAGAGGAGGCACAGTAAATTCAGAAAGGGAAGAGAAAGGGAAGAGGAGGCACAGTAAATTCAGAAAGGGAAGAGGAGGCACAGTAAATAGTAAAGGGGAAGAGAAAGAGAAGAGGAGGCACAGTAAATAGGGAAGGGGAAGAGAAAGAGAAGAGGAGGCACAGTAAATAGTAAAGGGGAAGAGAAAGGGAAGAGGAGGCACAGTAAATAGGGAAGGGGAAGAGAAAGAGAAGATGAGGCACAGTAAATAGGGAAGGGGAAGAGAAAGAGAAGATGAGGCACAGTAAATAGGGAAGGGGAAGAGAAAGAGAAGAGGAGGCACAGTAAATAGGGAAGGGGAAGAGAAAGAGAAGAGGAGGCACAGTAAATAGGGAAGGGGAAGAGAAAGAGAAGAGGAGGCCACAGTAAATAGGGAAGGGGAAGAGAAAGAGAAGAGGAGGCACAGTAAATAGGGAAGGGGAAGAGAAAGAGAAGAGGAGGCACAGTAAATAGGGAAGGGGAAGAGAAAGAGAAGAGGAGGCACAGTAAATAGGGAAGGGGAAGAGAAAGAGAAGAGGAGGCACAGTAAATAGGGAAGGGGAAGAGAAAGAGAAGAGGAGGCACAGTAAATAGTAAAGGGGAAGAGAAAGGGAAGAGGAGGCACAGTAAATAGTGAAGGGGAAGAGAAAGAGAAGAGGAGGCACAGTAAATAGGGAAGGGGAAGAGAAAGGGAAGAGGAGGCACAGTAAATAGGGAAGGGGAAGAGAAAGGGAAGAGGAGGCACAGTAAATTCAGAAAGGGAAGAGAAAGGGAAGAGGAGGCACAGTAAATTCAGAAAGGGAAGAGGAGGCACAGTAAATAGTAAAGGGGAAGAGAAAGAGAAGAGGAGGCACAGTAAATAGGGAAGGGGAAGAGAAAGAGAAGAGGAGGCACAGTAAATAGTAAAGGGGAAGAGAAAGGGAAGAGGAGGCACAGTAAATAGGGAAGGGGAAGAGAAAGAGAAGATGAGGCACAGTAAATAGGGAAGGGGAAGAGAAAGAGAAGATGAGGCACAGTAAATAGGGAAGGGGAAGAGAAAGAGAAGAGGAGGCACAGTAAATAGGGAAGGGGAAGAGAAAGAGAAGAGGAGGCACAGTAAATAGGGAAGGGGAAGAGAAAGAGAAGAGGAGGCACAGTAAATAGGGAAGGGGAAGAGAAAGAGAAGAGGAGGCACAGTAAATAGGGAAGGGGAAGAGAAAGAGAAGAGGAGGCACAGTAAATAGGGAAGGGGAAGAGAAAGAGAAGAGGAGGCACAGTAAATAGTAAAGGGGAAGAGAAAGGGAAGAGGAGGCACAGTAAATAGTGAAGGGGAAGAGAAAGAGAAGAGGAGGCACAGTAAATAGGGAAGGGGAAGAGAAAGGAAGAGGAGGCACAGTAAATAGGGAAGGGGAAGAGAAAGGGAAGAGGAGGCACAGTAAATTCAGAAAGGGAAGAGAAAGGGAAGAGGAGGCACAGTAAATTCAGAAAGGGAAGAGGAGGCACAGTAAATAGTAAAGGGGAAGAGAAAGAGAAGAGGAGGCACAGTAAATAGGGAAGGGGAAGAGAAAGAGAAGAGGAGGCACAGTAAATAGGGAAGGGGAAGAGAAAGAGAAGAGGAGGCACAGTAAATTCAGAAAGGGAAGAGAAAGGGAAGAGGAGGCACAGTAAATTCAGAAAGGGAAGAGAAAGGGAAGAGGAGGCACAGTAAATTCAGAAAGGGAAGAGGAGGCACAGTAAATAGTAAAGGGGAAGAGAAAGGGAAGAGGAGGCACAGTAAATTCAGAAAGGGAAGAGAAAGGGAAGAGGAGGCACAGTAAATTCAGAAAGGGAAGAGAAAGGGAAGAGGAGGCACAGTAAATTCAGAAAGGGAAGAGAAAGGGAAGAGGAGGCACAGTAAATAGTGAAGGGGAAGAGAAAGAGAAGAGGAGGCACAGTAAATAGTGAAGGGGAAGAGAAAGAGAAGAGGAGGCACAGTAAATAGTAAAGGGGAAGAGAAAGGGAAGAGGAGGCACAGTAAATAGGGAAGGGGAAGAGAAAGAGAAGATGAGGCACAGTAAATAGGGAAGGGGAAGAGAAAGAGAAGAGGAGGCACAGTAAATAGGGAAGGGGAAGAGAAAGAGAAGAGGAGGCACAGTAAATAGGGAAGGGGAAGAGAAAGAGAAGAGGAGGCACAGTAAATAGGGAAGGGGAAGAGAAAGAGAAGAGGAGGCACAGTAAATAGGGAAGGGGAAGAGAAAGAGAAGAGGAGGCACAGTAAATAGGGAAGGGGAAGAGAAAGAGAAGATGAGGCACAGTAAATAGGGAAGGGGAAGAGAAAGAGAAGAGGAGGCACAGGAAATAGTAAAGGGGAAGAGAAAGGGAAGAGGAGGCACAGTAAATAGTGAAGGGGAAGAGAAAGAGAAGAGGAGGCACAGTAAATAGTAAAGGGGAAGAGAAAGGGAAGAGGAGGCACAGTAAATAGTGAAGGGGAAGAGAAAGGGAAGAGGAGGCACAGTAAATAGGGAAGGGGAAGAGAAAGGGAAGAGGAGGCACAGTAAATAGGGAAGGGGAAGAGAAAGGGAAGAGGAGGCACAGTAAATTCAGAAAGGGAAGAGGAGGCACAGTAAATTCAGAAAGGGAAGAGGAGGCACAGTAAATAGTAAAGGGGAAGAGAAAGAGAAGAGGAGGCACAGTAAATAGGGAAGGGGAAGAGAAAGAGAAGAGGAGGCACAGTAAATAGGGAAGGGGAAGAGAAAGAGAAGAGGAGGCACAGTAAATTCAGAAAGGGAAGAGAAAGGGAAGAGGAGGCACAGTAAATTCAGAAAGGGAAGAGAAAGGGAAGAGGAGGCACAGTAAATTCAGAAAGGGAAGAGAAAGGGAAGAGGAGGCACAGTAAATTCAGAAAGGGAAGAGGAGGCACAGTAAATAGTAAAGGGGAAGAGAAAGGGAAGAGGAGGCACAGTAAATTCAGAAAGGGAAGAGAAAGGGAAGAGGAGGCACAGTAAATTCAGAAAGGGAAGAGAAAGGGAAGAGGAGGCACAGTAAATTCAGAAAGGGAAGAGGAGGCACAGTAAATAGTAAAGGGGAAGAGAAAGAGAAGAGGAGGCACAGTAAATAGGGAAGGGGAAGAGAAAGAGAAGAGGAGGCACAGTAAATAGTAAAGGGGAAGAGAAAGGGAAGAGGAGGCACAGTAAATAGGGAAGGGGAAGAGAAAGAGAAGATGAGGCACAGTAAATAGGGAAGGGGAAGAGAAAGAGAAGATGAGGCACAGTAAATAGGGAAGGGGAAGAGAAAGAGAAGAGGAGGCACAGTAAATAGGGAAGGGGAAGAGAAAGAGAAGAGGAGGCACAGTAAATAGGGAAGGGGAAGAGAAAGAGAAGAGGAGGCACAGTAAATAGGGAAGGGGAAGAGAAAGAGAAGAGGAGGCACAGTAAATAGGGAAGGGGAAGAGAAAGAGAAGAGGAGGCACAGTAAATAGGGAAGGGGAAGAGAAAGAGAAGAGGAGGCACAGTAAATTCAGAAAGGGAAGAGAAAGGGAAGAGGAGGCACAGTAAATTCAGAAAGGGAAGAGAAAGGGAAGAGGAGGCACAGTAAATAGTGAAGGGGAAGAGAAAGAGAAGAGGAGGCACAGTAAATAGTGAAGGGGAAGAGAAAGGGAAGAGGAGGCACAGTAAATAGTAAAGGGGAAGAGAAAGGGAAGAGGAGGCACAGTAAATAGGGAAGGGGAAGAGAAAGAGAAGATGAGGCACAGTAAATAGGGAAGGGGAAGAGAAAGAGAAGAGGAGGCACAGTAAATAGGGAAGGGGAAGAGAAAGAGAAGAGGAGGCACAGTAAATAGGGAAGGGGAAGAGAAAGAGAAGAGGAGGCACAGTAAATAGGGAAGGGGAAGAGAAAGAGAAGAGGAGGCACAGTAAATAGGGAAGGGGAAGAGAAAGAGAAGATGAGGCACAGTAAATAGGGAAGGGGAAGAGAAAGAGAAGAGGAGGCACAGGAAATAGTAAAGGGGAAGAGAAAGGGAAGAGGAGGCACAGTAAATAGTGAAGGGGAAGAGAAAGAGAAGAGGAGGCACAGTAAATAGGGAAGGGGAAGAGAAAGGGAAGAGGAGGCACAGTAAATAGGGAAGGGGAAGAGAAAGGGAAGAGGAGGCACAGTAAATTCAGAAAGGGAAGAGGAGGCACAGTAAATTCAGAAAGGGAAGAGGAGGCACAGTAAATAGTAAAGGGGAAGAGAAAGAGAAGAGGAGGCACAGTAAATAGGGAAGGGGAAGAGAAAGAGAAGAGGAGGCACAGTAAATAGGGAAGGGGAAGAGAAAGAGAAGAGGAGGCACAGTAAATTCAGAAAGGGAAGAGAAAGGGAAGAGGAGGCACAGTAAATTCAGAAAGGGAAGAGAAAGGGAAGAGGAGGCACAGTAAATTCAGAAAGGGAAGAGAAAGGGAAGAGGAGGCACAGTAAATTCAGAAAGGGAAGAGGAGGCACAGTAAATAGTAAAGGGGAAGAGAAAGGGAAGAGGAGGCACAGTAAATTCAGAAAGGGAAGAGAAAGGGAAGAGGAGGCACAGTAAATTCAGAAAGGGAAGAGAAAGGGAAGAGGAGGCACAGTAAATTCAGAAAGGGAAGAGGAGGCACAGTAAATAGTAAAGGGGAAGAGAAAGAGAAGAGGAGGCACAGTAAATAGGGAAGGGGAAGAGAAAGAGAAGAGGAGGCACAGTAAATAGTAAAGGGGAAGAGAAAGGGAAGAGGAGGCACAGTAAATAGGGAAGGGGAAGAGAAAGAGAAGATGAGGCACAGTAAATAGGGAAGGGGAAGAGAAAGAGAAGAGGAGGCACAGTAAATTCAGAAAGGGAAGAGAAAGGGAAGAGGAGGCACAGTAAATTCAGAAAGGGAAGAGAAAGGGAAGAGGAGGCACAGTAAATAGTAAAGGGGAAGAGAAAGGGAAGAGGAGGCACAGTAAATTCAGAAAGGGAAGAGAAAGGGAAGAGGAGGCACAGTAAATTCAGAAAGGGAAGAGAAAGGGAAGAGGAGGCACAGTAAATAGTGAAGGGGAAGAGAAAGAGAAGAGGAGGCACAGTAAATAGGGAAGGGGAAGAGAAAGAGAAGAGGAGGCACAGTAAATTCAGAAAGGGAAGAGAAAGGGAAGAGGAGGCACAGTAAATAGTAAAGGGGAAGAGAAAGGGAAGAGGAGGCACAGTAAATTCAGAAAGGGAAGAGAAAGGGAAGAGGAGGCACAGTAAATTCAGAAAGGGAAGAGAAAGGGAAGAGGAGGCACAGTAAATTCAGAAAGGGAAGAGAAAGGGAAGAGGAGGCACAGTAAATAGTGAAGGGGAAGAGAAAGAGAAGAGGAGGCACAGTAAATAGTGAAGGGGAAGAGAAAGAGAAGAGGAGGCACAGTAAATAGTAAAGGGGAAGAGAAAGGGAAGAGGAGGCACAGTAAATAGGGAAGGGGAAGAGAAAGAGAAGATGAGGCACAGTAAATAGGGAAGGGGAAGAGAAAGAGAAGAGGAGGCACAGTAAATAGGGAAGGGGAAGAGAAAGAGAAGAGGAGGCACAGTAAATAGGGAAGGGGAAGAGAAAGAGAAGAGGAGGCACAGTAAATAGGGAAGGGGAAGAGAAAGAGAAGAGGAGGCACAGTAAATAGGGAAGGGGAAGAGAAAGAGAAGATGAGGCACAGTAAATAGGGAAGGGGAAGAGAAAGAGAAGAGGAGGCACAGGAAATAGTAAAGGGGAAGAGAAAGGGAAGAGGAGGCACAGTAAATAGTGAAGGGGAAGAGAAAGAGAAGAGGAGGCACAGTAAATAGGGAAGGGGAAGAGAAAGGGAAGAGGAGGCACAGTAAATAGGGAAGGGGAAGAGAAAGGGAAGAGGAGGCACAGTAAATTCAGAAAGGGAAGAGGAGGCACAGTAAATTCAGAAAGGGAAGAGGAGGCACAGTAAATAGTAAAGGGGAAGAGAAAGAGAAGAGGAGGCACAGTAAATAGGGAAGGGGAAGAGAAAGAGAAGAGGAGGCACAGTAAATAGGGAAGGGGAAGAGAAAGAGAAGAGGAGGCACAGTAAATTCAGAAAGGGAAGAGAAAGGGAAGAGGAGGCACAGTAAATTCAGAAAGGGAAGAGAAAGGGAAGAGGAGGCACAGTAAATTCAGAAAGGGAAGAGAAAGGGAAGAGGAGGCACAGTAAATTCAGAAAGGGAAGAGGAGGCACAGTAAATAGTAAAGGGGAAGAGAAAGGGAAGAGGAGGCACAGTAAATTCAGAAAGGGAAGAGAAAGGGAAGAGGAGGCACAGTAAATTCAGAAAGGGAAGAGAAAGGGAAGAGGAGGCACAGTAAATTCAGAAAGGGAAGAGGAGGCACAGTAAATAGTAAAGGGGAAGAGAAAGAGAAGAGGAGGCACAGTAAATAGGGAAGGGGAAGAGAAAGAGAAGAGGAGGCACAGTAAATAGTAAAGGGGAAGAGAAAGGGAAGAGGAGGCACAGTAAATAGGGAAGGGGAAGAGAAAGAGAAGATGAGGCACAGTAAATAGGGAAGGGGAAGAGAAAGAGAAGAGGAGGCACAGTAAATAGGGAAGGGGAAGAGAAAGAGAAGAGGAGGCACAGTAAATAGGGAAGGGGAAGAGAAAGAGAAGAGGAGGCACAGTAAATAGGGAAGGGGAAGAGAAAGAGAAGAGGAGGCACAGTAAATAGGGAAGGGGAAGAGAAAGAGAAGAGGAGGCACAGTAAATAGGGAAGGGGAAGAGAAAGAGAAGAGGAGGCACAGTAAATAGTAAAGGGGAAGAGAAAGGGAAGAGGAGGCACAGTAAATAGGGAAGGGGAAGAGAAAGAGAAGATGAGGCACAGTAAATAGGGAAGGGGAAGAGAAAGAGAAGATGAGGCACAGTAAATAGGGAAGGGGAAGAGAAAGAGAAGAGGAGGCACAGTAAATAGGGAAGGGGAAGAGAAAGAGAAGAGGAGGCACAGTAAATAGGGAAGGGGAAGAGAAAGAGAAGAGGAGGCACAGTACATAGGGAAGGGGAAGAGAAAGAGAAGAGGAGGCACAGTAAATAGGGAAGGGGAAGAGAAAGAGAAGAGGAGGCACAGTAAATAGGGAAGGGGAAGAGAAAGAGAAGATGAGGCACAGTAAATAGGGAAGGGGAAGAGAAAGAGAAGAGGAGGCACAGTAAATAGTAAAGGGAAGAGAAAGGGAAGAGGAGGCACAGTAAATAGTGAAGGGGAAGAGAAAGAGAAGAGGAGGCACAGTAAATAGGGAAGGGGAAGAGAAAGGGAAGAGGAGGCACAGTAAATAGGGAAGGGGAAGAGAAAGGGAAGAGGAGGCACAGTAAATTCAGAAAGGGAAGAGGAGGCACAGTAAATTCAGAAAGGGAAGAGGAGGCACAGTAAATAGTAAAGGGGAAGAGAAAGAGAAGAGGAGGCACAGTAAATAGGGAAGGGGAAGAGAAAGAGAAGAGGAGGCACAGTAAATAGGGAAGGGGAAGAGAAAGAGAAGAGGAGGCACAGTAAATTCAGAAAGGGAAGAGAAAGGGAAGAGGAGGCACAGTAAATTCAGAAAGGGAAGAGAAAGGGAAGAGGAGGCACAGTAAATAGTAAAGGGGAAGAGAAAGAGAAGAGGAGGCACAGTAAATAGGGAAGGGGAAGAGAAAGGGAAGAGGAGGCACAGTAAATTCAGAAAGGGAAGAGGAGGCACAGTAAATTCAGAAAGGGAAGAGGAGGCACAGTAAATAGTAAAGGGGAAGAGAAAGGGAAGAGGAGGCACAGTAAATTCAGAAAGGGAAGAGAAAGGGAAGAGGAGGCACAGTAAATTCAGAAAGGGAAGAGAAAGGGAAGAGGAGGCACAGTAAATAGTAAAGGGGAAGAGAAAGAGAAGAGGAGGCACAGTAAATAGGGAAGGGGAAGAGAAAGAGAAGAGGAGGCACAGTAAATAGGGAAGGGGAAGAGAAAGAGAAGAGGAGGCACAGTAAATAGGGAAGGGGAAGAGAAAGGGAAGAGGAGGCACAGTAAATTCAGAAAGGGAAGAGAAAGGGAAGAGGAGGCACAGTAAATTCAGAAAGGGAAGAGGAGGCACAGTAAATTCAGAAAGGGAAGAGAGAGGGAAGAGGAGGCACAGTAAATTCAGAAAGGGAAGAGGAGGCACAGTAAATTCAGAAAGGGAAGAGAAAGGGAAGAGGAGGCACAGTAAATTCAGAAAGGGAAGAGAAAGAGGAGGCACAAGGGAAGGGTTGCAGCTGCAGAAGGCAAGAGCTGTTGGTTATGGTGTTGCAGAGAGATTTGCTTCAGAAATTGAGATTATGGGAATGGGGAAAGGAAGGAAATGATGCATAGAAACCTGAGACAAAGGAAAGGGGGAAAGTGCCCTCCCTACACTGGGTCAGTGCATCCTCCCTCCGGCTGCTTTTCCCCTTCTGTTTTTCAGAGAAAATCCGTCTGCTGAGATAAGGAAGAAGAGCTGAACAGCAGCAGCTCAGGGGGCCCCTGGGGACCGTGGTAGCTTTACACCAGGCCATCCTGTCGCAGCACCTGATCACAGCGTTATAAATCCCACAGCGTGAGCTGGAAGCCTTCAGATGCACAGAACACTGAGCAAGAGAAAACTAAAGCCAGAGTGGGAGGAACAGAGAGCAGCAGAATGAGAGAGTGACGGGGGGGAGGCGGGGGAGTGGAGAGCAGAAGGAGGGGCTCAGAGAGAAAACAGAAAGAGAAGGGGGGGCCGATACAGAGGTTTGGGAGGAAAACGGAATAAAATCGGATTGATGAATAGAGAAGAAAAAGGCAAGAAGATAAAAGAGAACGAGGGGGGGGCATATGAGGAGATAGAGAGGCAAAGAGACACGAGAGGAGGTGCAGAAGGATAAGAATGCAGAGGCTGAAGATTTTGGGAGCTGTCCAGTGCTGAAAGGCTGGGATCTGCATCAGGACCCAAATCCCTGTCCAGTGCTGAAAGGCTGGGATCTGCATCAGCACCCAAATCCCTGTCCTGGGCTGAAAGGCTGGGATCTGCATCAGCACCCAAATCCCTGTCCTGGGCTGAAAGGCTGGGATCTGCATCAGAACCCGAATCCCTGTCCAGTGCTGAAAGGCTAGAATCTGCATCAGAACCCAAATCCCTGTCCAGTGCTGAAAGGCTGGGATCTGCATCAGCACCCAAATCCCTGTCCTGGGCTGAAAGGCTGGGATCTGCATCAGCACCCAAATCCCTGTCCTGGGCTGAAAGGCTGGGATCTGCATCAGAACCCGAATCCCTGTCCAGTGCTGAAAGGCTAGAATCTGCATCAGAACCCAAATCCCTGTCCAGTGCTGAAAGGCTGGGATCTGCATCAGCACCCAAATCCCTGTCCTGGGCTGAAAGGCTGGAATCTGCATCAGGACCCAAATCCCTGTCCTGGGCTGAAAGGCTAGAATCTGCATCAGAACCCAAATCCCTGTCCAGTGCTGAAAGGCTGGGATCTGCATCAGGACCCAAATCCCTGTCCTGGGCTGAAAGGCTAGAATCTGCATCAGAACCCAAATCCCTGTCCAGTGCTGAAAGGCTGGAATCTGCATCAGAACCCAAATCCCTGTCCTGGGCTGAAAGGCTGGGATCTGCATCAGGACCCAAATCCCTGTCCAGTGCTGAAAGGCTGGGATCTGCATCAGGACCCAAATCCCTGTCCTGGGCTGAAAGGCTAGAATCTGCATCAGAACCCAAATCCCTGTCCAGTGCTGAAAGGCTGGAATCTGCATCAGAACCCAAATCCCTGTCCTGGGCTGAAAGGCTGGGATCTGCATCAGGACCCAAATCCCTGTCCTGGGCTGAAAGGCTAGAATCTGCATCAGAACCCAAATCCCTGTCCTGGGCTGAAAGGCTGGAATCTGCATCAGGACCCGAGTGCCTGTCCAGGGCTGAAAAGCTGAAAGCTGCAGTGAGGACCCAAGGCCCTGGCCAGTGCTGAAAGCTGCAGTGAGGACCCAAGGCCCTGGCCAGTGCTGAAAGCTGCAGTGAGGACCCAAGACCCTGGCAAGTGCTGAAAGCTGCAGTGAGGACCCAAGGCCCTGGCCAGTGCTGAAAGCTGCAGTGAGGACCCAAGGCCCTGGCCAGTGCTGAAAGCTGCAGTGAGGACCCAAGGCCCTGGCCAGTGCTGAAAGCTGCAGTGAGGACCCAAGGCCCTGGCCAGTTCTTGACAGGCTGGAAGCTGCAGGAAACATTTGGTCACTGCCCAGTGCTGCATTATCCAGACCCATGGTACCCAGCAGAGGCAGCCCTAATTCTGAGGGTTGGGGCCACACACCTGGCCTTCCACAGGCTCATTCTCTTTGACCCTGACAGCAGGACATTTTGTCCCTGTTTTTAGCTAGAGCGGAGGGGAGGCTCACATTTATGCCCACCTGCACCTCTCTCCTCCGCTCTTGTTTTTGTTCTGGTTCCTCCTATAATCATTTCCCTCACTCATTCCCCTGTCATTCCTGACCCCTTACCCTGCTCCGACCTCTTGCCTCTGGAGGGGAAGAGGAACAATGCCAAGGTCCTTTCTGGTCAAAAAGGTGAAGGATGGCTTCTGCTCAGCTGATAGTGAGAGTGTATATGGCAGACACCGCACGGACTTCAGCACACACCTCTCCGACAAAGGTATGGGGAATGCATGTATGTGTCATGTGACATTGTCTGTTAGACCTCATGTGGAGGCACATCTGCTCTTTTAGAGGTACATGGTGTGCTTACAGTTGGGCAGCTCAATATAATAAAGAGGTCCATCTATTCTTGTATTGGTAAATAGTGCCCTTAAGGTATAGCACAACTAAATCTTAAAGAGGCCCAGCTATTTTAGTATAGGTATGCGATGCCCTTCCAATAGGGCAACATAATATAATAAGGAGGCCCATCTGTTCTTGTAGGTACATAGTGCCATTCCAATAGGGTACCACAATATAACAAGGAATATAATAAGTAGTGAAATACAGTATAATAAAGAGGCCCATCTATTCTTGTAGAAGTACATGGTGCCCTCTTGCAGTAGGGCAGGGATCCCCAACCTTTGATACCTGTGAGCAACATTCAAATGGAAACATTTTGGAGAGAAACACAAGCATGAAAAATGTTCCTGGAGGCGCCAATGAGAGTTAAAACTGTCTATTTGGCCACCCTATGTTGACTCAAAGCCTACAGAAGGGTCTACTTGCCAATTACACTGGCTTTTTGTGTAACCAAAACTATAAAATATGGAGGTCCATCTATTCTTGTAGAAGTACATGGTGCCCCCTTCCAGTAGGGGAACACTGTATAACAAGGGGGACCATCTATTATTGTAGAGGTACATGGTGTCCCCTTCCAGTATGGAACACATATGATAAAGAGGCCCATCTATTCTTGTAGAGGTACATGATGCCCTATTCCAGTATGGAACACACATGATAAAGAGGCCCATCTATTCTTGTAGAGGTACATGGTGCCCTATTCCAATATTGAACACATATGATAAGGAGGCCCATCTATTCTTGTAGAGGTACATGGTGCCCTATTCCAGTATGGAACACATATGGTAAGGAGGCCCGTCTATTCTTGTAGAGGTACATGGTGCCCAATTCCTATATTGAACACATATGATAAGGAGGCAAACCTATTCTTGTAGCGGTACATGGTGTCCAATTCCAGTATGGAAGACATATGATAAGGAGGCCCATCTATTCTTGTAGAGGTACATGGTGCCCTATTCCAGTATGGAACACATACTGTATGATAAGGAGACCCATCTATTCTTGTAGAGGTACATGGTGCCCTATTCCAGTATGGAACACAGTATAATAAGGAGGCCCATCTATTCTTGTAGAGGTACATGGTGCCCTATTACAGTAGAAAAATACAGTATGATAAGGAGGCCCATCTATTCTTGTTGAGGTACATGGTGCCCTATTCCAGTAGGGGAACACATATGATAGGGAGGCCCACCTATTCTTGTAGAGGTACATGGTGCCCTATTCCAGTAGGGGAACACATATGATAAGGAGGCCCATCTATTCTTGTAGAGGTACATGGTGCCTTATTCCAGTAGTGGAACACATATGATAAGGAGGCCCATCTATTCTTGTAGAGGTACATAGTGTCCTATTCAAGTAGGGGAACACATATGATAAGGAGGCCCATCTATTCTTGTAGAGGTACATGGTGCCCTATTCCAGTATGGAACACATATGATAAGGAGGCCCATCTATTCTTGTAGAGGTACATGGTGCCCTATTCCAGTATGGAACACATATAATAAGGAGGCCCAGCTATTCTTGTAGAGGTACATGGTGCCCTATTCCAGTATGGAACACATATGATAAGGAGGCCCATCTATTCTTGTAGAGGTACATGGTGCCCTATTCCAGTATGGAACACATATGATAAGGAGGCCCATCTATTCTTGTAGAGGTACATGGTGCCCTATTCCAGTAATGAACACATATAATAAGGAGGCCCAGCTATTCTTGTAGAGGTACATAGTGCCCTATTCCAGTAGGGGAACACATATGATAAGGAGGCCCATCTATTCTTGTAGAGGTACATGGTGTCCTATTCCAATATTGAACACATATGATAAGGAGGCCCATCTATTCTTGTAGAGGTACATGGTGCCCTATTCCAATATTGAACACATATAAAAAGGAGGCCCATCTATTCTTGTAGAGGTACATGGTGGCCAATTCCAGTATGGAACACATATGATAAGGAGGCCCATCTATTCTTGCAGAGGTACATGGTGCCCTATTCCAATATTGAACACATATGATAAGGAGGCCCATCTATTCTTGTAGCGGTACATGGTGCCCAATTCCAGTATGGAACACATATGATAAGGAGGCCCATCTATTCTTGTAGAGGTACATGGTGCCCCATTCCAATATTGAACACATATGATAAGGAGGCCCATGTATTCATGTAGAGGTACATGGTGTCCAATTCCAGTATGGAACACATATGATAAGGAGGCCCGTCTATTCTTGTAGAGGTACATGGTGCCCTATTCCAGTATGGAACACAGTATAATAAGGAGGCCCAGCTATTCTTGTAGAGGTACATGGTGCCCTATTCAAGTATGGAACACATATGATAAGGAGGCCCATCTATTCTTGTAGAGGTACATGGTGCCCTATTCCAGTATGGAACACATATGATAAGGAGGCCCATCTATTCTTGTAGAGGTACATGGTGCCCTATTCCAGTATGGAACACATATGATAAGGAGGCCCATCTATTCTTGTAGAGGTACATGGTGCCCTATTCCAGTATTGAACACATATAATAAGGAGGCCCAGCTATTCTTGTAGAGGTACATGGTGCCCTATTCAAATATTGAACACATATGATAAGGAGGCCCATCTATTCTTGTAGAGGTACATGGTGCCCTATTCCAGTAGGGGAACACATATGATAAGGAGGCCCATCTATTCTTGCAGAGGTACATGGTGCCCTATTCCAGTATGGAACACATATGATAAGGAGGCCCATCTATTCTTGTAGAGGTACATGGTGCCCTATTCAAATATTGAACACATATGATAAAGAGGCCCATCTATTCTTGTAGAGGTATATGGTGCCCTATTTCAGTAGAGAAACACAGTATGATAAGGAGGCCCATCTATTCTTGTAGAGGTACATGGTGCCCCCTTCCAGTAGAGGAACACAGTATAATAAGGAGGCCAATCTATTCTTGTAGAGGTACATGGTGCCCTATTTCAGTAAGGGAACACATATGATAAAGAGGCCCATCTATTCTTGTAGAGGTACATAGTGCCCTATTCCAGTAGGGTAGGGGAACACAGTATAATAAGGAGGCCCATCTATTCTTGTAGAGGTAACCGGTGCCATATTCCAGTAGGGGAACACATATGATAAGGAGGCCCAACTATTCATGTAGAGGTACATGGTGCCCTATTCCAGTATGGAACACATATGATAAGGAGGCCCATCTATTCTTGTAGAGGTACATAGTGCCCTATTCCAGTATAGAACAGATATGATAAGGAGGCCCATCTATTCTTGTAGAGGTACATGGTGCCCTAATTAAGTATGGAACACAGTATAATAAGGAGGCCCATCGATTCTTGTAGAGGTACATGGTGCCCTATTCCCTTATGGAACAAATATGATAAGGAGGCCAATCTATTCCTGTAGAGTTACATGGTGCCCTAATTAAGTATGGAACACATATCATAAGGAGGGCCTTCTATTCTTGTCGAGGTACATGGTGCGATCTTCAAGTAGGGGAACACATATAATAAGGAGGCCCAACTATTCTTGTAGAGGTACATGGTGCCCTCTTCTAGTAGGGGAACACAGTATGAAAAGGAGGCCCATCTATTCTTGTAGAGGTACATGGTGCCCTATTCCAGTATGGAACACATATGATAAGGAGGCCCATCTATTCGTGTAGCGGTACATGGTGCCCTATTCCATTATGGAACACATATGATAAGGAGGCCCATCTATTCTTGTAGAGGTACATGGTGCCCTATTCCAGTATGGAACACACATGATAAGGAGGCCCATCTATTCTTGTGGAGGTACATGGTGCCCTATTCCAGTATGGAACACATATGATAAGGAGGCCCATTTATTCTTGTAGAGGTACATAGTGCCCTATTCAAGTAGGGGAACACATATAATAAGGAGGCCCATCTATTCTTGTAGAGGCACATGGTGCCCTATTCCAGTATGGAACACATATGATAAGGAGGTCCATCTATTCTTGTAGAGGTACATGGTGCCCTCTTCAAGTAGGGGAACACATATAATAAGGAGGCCCAACTATTCTTGTAGAGGTATATGATGCCCTCTTCTAGTAGGGGAACACAATATGATAAGGAGGCCCATCTATTCTTGTAGAGGTACACGGTGCCCTATTCCAGTAGGGGAACACAGTATGATAAGGAGGCCCATGTATTCTTGTAGAGGTAAATAGTGCCCTAGTCAAGTAGGGGAACACACATGATAAGGAGGCCCATCTATTCTTGTAGAGGTACATGGTGCCCTCTTCCAGTAGGGAACACATATGATAAGAAGGCCCATCTATTCTTGTAGAGGTACATGGTGCCCTATTCCAGTATGGAACACATACTGTATGATAAGGAGGCCCATCTATTCTTGTAGAGGTACATGGTGCCCTATTCCAATATTGAACACATATGATAAGGAGGCCCATCTATTCTTGTTGAGGTACATGGTGCCCTATTCCAGTAGGGGAACACATATGATATAGAGGCCCATCTATTCTTGTAGAGGTACATGGTGCCCTATTCCAGTATGGAACACAGTATAATAAGGAGGCCCATCTATTCTTGTAGAGGTACATGGTGCCCTATTACAGTAGAAAAATACAGTATGATAAGGAGGCCCATCTATTCTTGTAGAGGTACATGGTGCCCTATTCAAGTAGGGGAACACATATGATAGGGAGGCCCACCTATTCTTGTAGAGGTACATGGTGCCTTATTCCAGTAGGGGAACACATATGATAAGGAGGCCCACCTATTCTTGTAGAGGTACATGGTGCCTTATTCCAGTAGGGGAACACATATGATAAGGAGGCCCATCTATTCTTGTAGAGGTACATAGTGTCCTATTCCAGTAGGGGAACACATATGATAAGGAGGCCCATCTATTCTTGTAGAGGTACATGGTGCCCTATTCCAGTATGGACCACATGTGATAAGGAGGCCCATCTATTCTTGTAGAGGTACATGGTGCCCTATTCCAGTATGGAACACATATGATAAGGAGGCCCATCTATTCTTGTAGAGGTACATGGTGCCCTATTCCAGTATGGAACACATATAATAAGGAGGCCCAGCTATTCTTGTAGAGGTACATGGTGCCCTATTCCAGTAGGGGAACACATATGATAAGGAGGCCCATCTATTCCTGTAGAGGTACATGGTGCCCTATTCCAGTATGGAACACATATGATAAGGAGGCCCATCTATTCTTGTAGAGGTACATGATGCCCTATTCAAATATTGAACACATATGATAAGGAGGCCCATCTATTCTTGTAGAGGCACATGGTGCCCTATTCCAGTATGGAACACATATGATAAGGAGGTCCATCTATTCTTGTAGAGGTACATGGTGCCCTCTTCAAGTAGGGGAACACATATAATAAGGAGGCCCAACTATTCTTGTAGAGGTATATGATGCCCTATTCCAGTAGGGGAACACAGTATGATAAGGAGGCCCATGTATTCTTGTAGAGGTACACGGTGCCCTATTCCAGTAGGGGAATACAGTATGATAAGGAGGCCCATGTATTCTTGTAGAGGTAAATAGTGCCCTAGTCCAGTAGGGGAATACATATGATAAGGAGGCCCATCAATTCTTGTAGAGGTACATGGTGCCCTCTTCCAGTATGGAACACATATGATAAGAAGGCCCATCTATTCTTGTAGAGGTACATGATGCCCTATTCCAGTATGGAACACATATTGTATGATAAGGAGGCCCATCTATTCTTATAGAGGTACATGGTGCCCTATTCCAGTATGGAACACATACTGTATGATAAGGAGGCCCATCTATTCTTATAGAGGTACATGGTGCCCTATTCCAGTATGGAACACATATGATAAGGATGCCCATCTATTCTTGTAGAGGTACATGGTGCCCTATTCCAGTATGGAAAACTTATGATAAGGAGGCCAATCTTTTCTTGTAGAGATACATGGTGCCCTATTCCAGTATGGAACACATACTGTATGATAAGGAGGCCCATCTATTCTTATAGAGGTACATGGTGCCCAATTCCAATATTGAACACATATGATAAGGAGGCCCATCTATTCTTGTAGAGGTACATGGTGCCCTATTCCAATATTGAACACATATGATAAGGAGGCCAATCTATTCTTGTAGAGGTACATGGTGCCCTATTCCATTATTGAACACATATGATAAGGAGGCCCATCTATTCTTGTAGAGGTACATGGTGCCCAATTCCAGTATGGAACACATATGATAAGGAGGCCCATCTTTTCTTGTAGAGGTACATGGTGCCCTATTCCAATATTGAACACATATGATAAGGAGGCCCATCTATTCTTGTAGCGGTACATGGTGCCCAATTCCAGTATGGAACACATATGATAAGGAGGCCCATCTATTCTTGTAGAGGTACATGGTGCCCTATTCCAGTATGGAACACATACTGTATGATAAGGAGGCCCATCTATTCTTGTAGAGGTACATGGTGCCCTATTCCAATATTGAACACATATGATAAGGAGGCCCATCTATTCTTGTAGAGGTACATGGTGCCCTATTCCAGTAGGGGAACACATATGATAAGGAGGCCCATCTATTCTTGTAGAGGTACATGGTGCCCTATTCCAGTAATGAACACAGTATAATAAGGAGGCCCATCTATTCTTGTAGAGGTACATGGTGCTTTATTACAGTAGAAAAATACAGTATGATAAGGAGGCCCATCTATTCTTGTAGAGGTACATGGTGCCCTATTCAAGTAGGGGAACACATATGATAGGGAGGCCCACCTATTCTTGTAGAGGTACATGGTGCCCTATTCCAGTAGGGGAACACATATGATAAGGAGGCCCATCTATTCTTGTAGAGGTACATGGTGCCTTATTCCAGTAGGGGAACACATATGATAAGGAGGCCAATCTATTCTTGTAGAGGTACATGGTGCCCTATTCCAGTATGGAACACATATGATAAGGAGGCCCATCTATTCTTGTAGAGGTACATGGTGCCCTATTCAAGTATGGAACACATATAATAAGGAGGCCCAGCTATTCTTGTAGAGGTACATAGTGCCCTATTCCAGTAGGGGAACACATATGATAAGGAGGCCCATCTATTCCTGTAGAGGTACATGGTGCCCTATTCCAGTATGGAACACATATGATAAGGAGGCCCATCTATTCTTGTAGAGGTACATGATGCCCTATTCAAATATTGAACACATATGATAAGGAGGCCCATCTATTCTTGTAGAGGCACATGGTGCCCTATTCCAGTATGGAACACATATGATAAGGAGGTCCATCTATTCTTGTAGAGGTACATGGTGCCCTCTTCAAGTAGGGGAACACATATAATAAGGAGGCCCAACTATTCTTGTAGAGGTATATGATGCCCTATTCCAGTAGGGGAACACAGTATGATAAGGAGGCCCATGTATTCTTGTAGAGGTACACGGTGCCCTATTCCAGTAGGGGAACACAGTATGATAAGGAGGCCCATGTATTCTTGTAGAGGTAAATAGTGCCCTAGTCCAGTAGGGGAATACATATGATAAGGAGGCCCATCAATTCTTGTAGAGGTACATGGTGCCCTCTTCCAGTATGGAACACATATGATAAGAAGGCCCATCTATTCTTGTAGAGGTACATGATGCCCTATTCCAGTATGGAACACATATTGTATGATAAGGAGGCCCATCTATTCTTATAGAGGTACATGGTGCCCTATTCCAGTATGGAACACATACTGTATGATAAGGAGGCCCATCTATTCTTATAGAGGTACATGGTGCCCTATTCCAGTATGGAACACATATGATAAGGATGCCCATCTATTCTTGTAGAGGTACATGGTGCCCTATTCCAGTATGGAAAACTTATGATAAGGAGGCCAATCTTTTCTTGTAGAGATACATGGTGCCCTATTCCAGTATGGAACACATACTGTATGATAAGGAGGCCCATCTATTCTTATAGAGGTACATGGTGCCCAATTCCAATATTGAACACATATGATAAGGAGGCCCATCTATTCTTGTAGAGGTACATGGTGCCCTATTCCAATATTGAACACATATGATAAGGAGGCCAATCTATTCTTGTAGAGGTACATGGTGCCCTATTCCATTATTGAACACATATGATAAGGAGGCCCATCTATTCTTGTAGAGGTACATGGTGCCCAATTCCAGTATGGAACACATATGATAAGGAGGCCCATCTTTTTTTGTAGAGGTACATGGTGCCCTATTCCAATATTGAACACATATGATAAGGAGGCCCATCTATTCTTGTAGCGGTACATGGTGCCCAATTCCAGTATGGAACACATATGATAAGGAGGCCCATCTATTCTTGTACAGGTACATGGTGCCCTATTCCAGTATGGAACACATACTGTATGATAAGGAGGCCCATCTATTCTTGTAGAGGTACATGGTGCCCTATTCCAATATTGAACACATATGATAAGGAGGCCCATCTATTCTTGTAGAGGTACATGGTGCCCTATTCCAGTAGGGGAACACATATGATAAGGAGGCCCATCTATTCTTGTAGAGGTACATGGTGCCCTATTCCAGTAATGAACACAGTATAATAAGGAGGCCCATCTATTCTTGTAGAGGTACATGGTGCTTTATTACAGTAGAAAAATACAGTATGATAAGGAGGCCCATCTATTCTTGTAGAGGTACATGGTGCCCTATTCAAGTAGGGGAACACATATGATAGGGAGGCCCACCTATTCTTGTAGAGGTACATGGTGCCCTATTCCAGTAGGGGAACACATATGATAAGGAGGCCCATCTATTCTTGTAGAGGTACATGGTGCCTTATTCCAGTAGGGGAACACATATGATAAGGAGGCCCATCTATTCTTGTAGAGGTACATAGTGTCCTATTCCAGTAGGGGAACACATATGATAAGGAGGCCCATCTATTCTTGTAGAGGTACATGGTGCCCTATTCCAGTATGGAACACATATGATAAGGAGGCCCATCTATTCTTGTAGAGGTACATGGTGCCCTATTCCAGTATGGAACACATATGATAAGGAGGCCCATCTATTCTTGTAGAGGTACATGGTGCCCTATTCAAGTATGGAACACATATAATAAGGAGGCCCAGCTATTCTTGTAGAGGTACATAGTGCCCTATTCCAGTAGGGGAACACATATGATAAGGAGGCCCATCTATTCCTGTAGAGGTACATGGTGCCCTATTCCAGTATGGAACACATATGATAAGGAGGCCCATCTATTCTTGTAGAGGTACATGGTGCCCTATTCAAATATTGAACACACATGATAAGGAGGCCCATTTATTCTTGTAGAGGTACATGGTGCCCTATTCCAGTATGGAACACATATAATAAGGATTCCCAGCTATTCTTGTAGAGGTACATAGTGCCCTATTCCAGTAGGGGAACACAGTATAATAAGGAGGCCCATCTATTCTTGTAGAGGTACATGGTGCCCTATTCCAGTAGGGGAACACAGTATGATAAGGAGGCCCATCTATTCTTCTAGAGGTACATGGTGCCCTATTCCAGTATGGAACACATATAATAAGGAGGCCCAGCTATTCTTGTAGAGGTACATGGTGCCCTATTCCAGTATGGAACACATATAATAAGGAGGCCCAGCTATTCTTGAAGAGGTACATGGTGCCCCATTCCAGTAGGGGAACACAGTATGATAAGGAGGCCAATCTATTCTTGTAGAGGTACATGGTGCCCTATTCCAGTAGGGAAACACAGTATAATAAAGAGGCCCATCTATTCTTGTAGAGGTACATGGTGCCCCCTTGCAGTAGGAAAACACAGTATAATAAAGAGGTCCATCCATTCTTGTAGAGGTACATGGTGCCCCCTTGCAGTAGGGCAGGGATCCCCAACATTTAATACCTGTGAGCCACAGTCAAATGGAAACATTTTGGAGAGCAACACAAGCATGAAAAATGTTCCTGGAGGCGCCAATGAGAGTTATAATAGGCTATTTCGAAGCCCTTATGTTGACTGGATCCTAAAGAAGGCTCTGTTTGGCAATTACACTGGGTTTTTGTGTAACCAAAACTATAAAATATGGAGGTCCATCTATTCTTGTAGAGGTACATGGTGCTCCCTTCCAGTAGGGGAAAACAGTATAATAAGGAGGTCCACCAATTTTTGTAGATGTATGTGGTGCTCTTCCAGTAGGGGGACACAATATAATAAGAGGCCCATCTATTCTTGTAGAGGTACATGGTGCCCCCTTCCAGTAGGGGAACACAGTATAATAAGGAGGTCCATCTATTCTTGTAGAGGTACATGGTGCCCCTTCCAGTAGGGGAACACATATAATAAGGAGGCCCAACTATTCTTGTAGAGGTACATGGTGCCCCCTTCCAGTAGGGGAACACAGTATAATAAGGAGGTCCATCTATTCTTGTAGAGGTACATGGTGCCCCCTTCCAGTAGGGGAACACAGTATAATAAGGGGGGCCATCTATTCTTATAGAGGTACATGGTGCCCCCTTCAAGTTGAGGGACAAAGTATAATAAGAGGCCCGTCTATTCTTGTAGAGGTACATGTGGCCTTCCAGTAGGGGAACACATATAATAAGGAGGCCCATCTATTCTTGTACAGGTAGATGGTGCCCTCTTCCAGTAGGGGAACACAGTATGATAAGGAGGCCCATCTATTCTTGTAGAGGTACATGGTGCCCTATTTTAGTATGGAACACATATAATAAGGAGGCCCAGCTATTCTTGTAGAGGTACATGGTGCCCTATTCCAGTAGGGAAACACATATAATAAGGAGGCCAATCTATTCTTGTAGAGGTACATGGTGCCCTATTCCAGTAGGGAAACACATATGATAAGGAGGCCAATCTATTCTTGTAGAGGTACATCTTGCCCTATTACAGTATGGAACACATATGATAAGGGGGCCATCTATTCTCTTAGAGGTACTTGTTGCCCTATTACAGTATGGAACACATATGATAAGGAGGCCCATCTATTCTTGTAGAGTTACATGGTGCCCTATTCCAGTATGGAACACATATGATAAGGAGGCTCATCTATTCTTGTAGAGGTACATGGTGCCCTATTCCAGTATAGAACACATATGATAAGGAGGCCCATCTATTCTTTTAGAGGTACATGGTGCCCTCTTGCAGTAGGGCAGGGATCCCCAACCTTTAATACCTGTGATCCACAGTCAAATGGAAACATTTTGGAGAGCAACACAAGCATGAAAAATGTTCCTGGAGGCGCCAATGAGAGTTATAATAGGCTATTTCGCAGCCCTTATGTTGACTGGATCCTAAAGAAGGCTCTGTTTGGCAATTACACTGGGTTTTTGTGTAACCAAAACTATAAAATATTGAGGCCCATCTATTCTTGTAGAGGTACATGGTGCTCCCTTCCAGTAGGGGAAAACAGTATAATAAGGAGGTCCACCAATTTTTGTAGATGTATGTGGTGCTCTTCCAGTAGGGGGACACAATATAATAAGTGGCCCATCTATTCTTGTAGAGGTACATGGTGCCCCCTTCCAGTAGGGGAACACAGTATAATAAGGGGGGCCATCTATTCTTATAGAGGTACATGGTGCCCTCTTCCAGTAGGGGAACACAGTATAATAAGGAGGCCCAACTATTCTTGTAGAGGTACATGGTGCCCCTTCCAGTAGGGGAACACAGTATAATAAGGAGGCCCAACTATTCTTGTAGAGGTACATGGTGCCCTATTCCAGTAGGGGAACACAGTATAATAAGGAGGCCCATCTATTCTTGTAGAGGCACATGGTGCCCCCTTCCAGTAGGGGAACACAGTATAATAAGGGGGGCCATCTATTCTTATAGAGGTACATGGTGCCCCCTTCCAGTAGGGGAACACAGTATAATAAGGAGGCCCATCTATTCTTGTAGAGGTACATGGTGCCCTATTCCAGTAGGGGAACACAGTATAATAAGGAGGCCCATCTATTCTTGTAGAGGTACATGGTGCCCCTTCCAGTAGGGGAACACAGTATAATAAGGAGGCCCATCTATTCTTGTAGAGGTACATGGTGCCCCTTCCAGTAGGGGAACACAGTATAATAAGTGGGGGCATCTATTCTTGTAGAGGTACATGGTGCCCCCTTCCAGTAGGGGAACACATATAATAAGGAGGCCCAACTATTCTTGTAGAGGTACATGGTGCCCCCTTCCAGTAGGGGAACACATATAATAAGGAGGCCCAACTATTCTTGTAGAGGTACATGGTGCCCCCTTCCAGTAGGGGAACACATATAATAAGGAGGCCCAACTATTCTTATAGAGGTACAAGTTGCCCCCTTCCAGTAGGGGAACACAGTATAATAAGGGGGGGCCATCTATTCTTATAGAGGTACATGGTGCCCCCTTCAAGTTGAGGGACAAAGTATAATAAGAGGCCCTTCTATTCTTGTAGAGGTACATGTGGCCTTCCAGTAGGGGAACACATATAATAAGGAGGCCCATCTATTCTTGTAGAGGTACATGGTGCCCTCTTAGAGTAGGGGAACACAGTATATTAAGGAGGCCCAACTATTCTTGTAGAGGTACATGGTGCCCTCTTCCAGTAGGGGAACACAGTATAATAAGGAGGCCCATCTATTCTTGTAGAGGTACATGTGGCCTTCCAGTAGGGGAACACATATAATAAGGAGGCCCATCTATTCTTGTAGAGGTACATGGTGCCCTCTTAGAGTAGGGGAACACAGTATATTAAGGAGGCCCAACTATTCTTGTAGAGGTACATGGTGCCCTCTTCCAGTAGGGGAACACAGTATAATAAGGAGGCCCATCTATTCTTGTAGAGGTACATGGTGCCCTATTCCAGTAGGGGAACACAGTATTATAAGGAGGCCCATCTATTCTTGTAGAGGTACATGGTGCCCTCTTCCAGTAGGGGAACACAGTATAATAAGGAGGCCCATCTATTCTTGTAGAGGTACATGGTGCCCTATTCCAGTAGGGGAACACAGTATAATAAGGAGGCCCAACTATTCTTGTAGAGATACATGGTGCCCTATTCCAGTAGGGGAACACAGTATAATAAGGAGGCCCATCTATTCTTGTAGAGGCACATGGTGCCCTCTTCCAATAGGGGAACACAGTATAATAAGGAGGCCCATCTATTCTTGTAGAGGTATATGGTGCCCTCTTCCAGTATTGAACACAGTATAATAAGGAGGCCCATCTATTCTTGTAGAGGTACATGGTGCTCCCTTCCAGTAGGGGAACACAGTATGATAAGGAGGCCCATCTATTCTTGTAGAGGTACATGGTGCTCCCTTCCAGTAGGGGAACACAGTATAATAAGGAGGTCCATCTATTCTTGTAGAGGTACATGGTGCCCTCTTCCAGTAGGGGAACACAGTATAATAAGGAGGCCCAACTTTTCTTGTAGAGGCACATTGTGCTCCCTTCCAGTAGGGGAACACAGTATAATAAGAAGGCCCCTATCCCCCCCATGTAGAGTGGACCCTGGGTAGTGTTACCCCTTTCCACCCCCCCCATGTACAGTGGACCCAGGGTAGTGTTACCCTTATCCCCCCCATGTACACTTGACACTGGGTAATGTTACCCCCACCCACCACATGTACAGTGGACCCTGGGTAGTGTTACCCCTATCCCCCCCATGTACAGTGCATCCTGGGTAGTGTTACCCCTATCCCCCACCCTATGTACAGTGGACCCTGGGTAGTCTTACCCCTATCCCCCCCATGTACAGTGCATCCTGGGTAGTGTTACCCCTATCCCCCCCCATGTACAGTGCATCCTGGGTAGTGTTACCCCTTTCCACCCCCCCCTGTACAGTGGACCCAGGGTAGTGTTACCCTTATCCCCCCCATGTACACTTGACACTGGGTAATGTTACCCCACCCACCACATGTACAGTGGACCCTGGGTAGTGTTACCCCTATCCCCCCCCATGTACAGTGCATCCTGGGTAGTGTTACCCCTATCCCCCACCCTATGTACAGTGGACCCTGGGTAGTCTTACCCCTATCCCCCCCATGTACAGTGCATCCTGGGTAGTGTTACCCCTATCCCCCCCATGTACAGTGCATCCTGGGTAGTGTTACCCCTTTCCACCCCCCCCATGTACAGTGGACCCAGGGTAGTGTTACCCTTATCCCCCCCATGTACACTTGACACTGGGTAATGTTACCCCCACCCACCACATGTACAGTGGACCCTGGGTAGTGTTACCCCTACCCTCCCCCATGTACAGTGCATCCTGGGTAGTGTTACCCTTAACCCCCCCCCCCATGTACAGTGCATCCTGGGTAGTGTTACCCCTATCCCCCCCCATGTACAGTGCATCCTGGGTAGTGTTACCCCTATCCCCCCCCATGTACAGTGGACCCTGGGTAGTGTTACCCCTATCCCCCCCCCATGTACAGTGCATCCTGGGTAGTGTTACCCCTATCCCCCCCCCATGTACAGTGCATCCTGGGTAGTGTTACCCCTATCCCCCCCCCATGTACAGTGCATCCTGGGTAGTGTTACCCCTATCCCCCCCATGTACAGTGCATCCTGGGTAGTGTTACCCCTATCCCCCCCATTGTACAGTGCATCCTGGTAGTGTTACCCCTATCCCCCCCCCATGTACAGTGCATCCTGGGTAGTGTTACCCCTATCCCCCCCATGTACAGTGCATCCTGGGTAGTGTTACCCCTATCCCCCCCATGTACAGTGCATCCTGGGTAGTGTTACCCCTATCCCCCCCCCCATGTACAGTGCATCCTGGGTAGTGTTACCCCTATCCCCCCCATGTACAGTGCATCCTGGGTAGTGTTACCCCTATCCCCCCCCCCCCATGTACAGCGCATCCTGGGTAGTGTTACCCCTATCCCCCCCCATGTACAGTGCATCCTGGGTAGTGTTACCCCTATCCCCCCCCCCCCCATGTACAGTGGACCCAGGGTAGTGTTACCCCTATCCCCCCCCCATGTACAGCGCATCCTGGGTAGTGTTACCCCTATCCTCCCCCATGTACAGTGCATCCTGGGTAGTGTTACCCCTATCCCCCCCCATGTACAGCGCATCCTGGGTAGTGTTACCCCTATCCCCCCCCATGTACAGTGCATCCTGGGTAGTGTTACCCCTATCCCCCCCCATGTACAGTGCATCCTGGGTAGTGTTACCCCTATCCCCCCCCCCCCCCATGTACAGCGCATCCTGGGTAGTGTTACCCCTATCCCCCCCCATGTACAGTGCATCCTGGGTAGTGTTACCCCTATCCCCCCCCATGTACAGTGCATCCTGGGTAGTGTTACCCCTATCCCCCCCCATGTACAGTGCATCCTGGGTAGTGTTACCCCTATCCCCCCCCCATGTACAGTGCATCCTGGGTAGTGTTACCCCTATCCCCCCCCCCCCATGTACAGTGGACCCAGGGAAGTGTTACCCCTATCCCCCCCCATGTACAGCGCATCCTGGGTAGTGTTACCCTATCCTCCCCCCATGTACAGCGCATCCTGGGTAGTGTTACCCCTATCCCCCCCATGTACAGTGCATCCTGGGTAGTGTTACCCCTATCCCCCCCCATGTACAGTGCATCCTGGGTAGTGTTACCCCTATCCCCCCCCATGTACAGTGCATCCTGGGTAGTGTTACCCCTATCCCCCCCCCCATGTACAGCGCATCCTGGGTAGTGTTACCCCTATCCCCCCCCCCATGTACAGTGCATCCTGGGTAGTGTTACCCCTATCCCCCCCCATGTACAGTGCATCCTGGGTAGTGTTACCCCTATCCCCCCCCCCCATGTACAGCGCATCCTGGGTAGTGTTACCCCTATCCCCCCCCATGTACAGTGCATCCTGGGTAGTGTTACCCCTATCCCCCCCCCATGTACAGTGCATCCTGGGTAGTGTTACCCCTATCCCCCCCATGTACAGTGCATCCTGGGTAGTGTTACCCCTATCCTCCCCCCATGTACAGTGCATCCTGGGTAGTGTTACCCCTATCCCCCCCCCATGTACAGCGCATCCTGGGTAGTGTTACCCCTATCCCCCCCCCCATGTACAGTGCATCCTGGGTAGTGTTACCCCTATCCTCCCCCCATGTACAGCGCATCCTGGGTAGTGTTACCCCTATCCCCCCATGTACAGTGCATCCTGGGTAGTGTTACCCCTATCCCCCCCCATGTACAGTGCATCCTGGGTAGTGTTACCCCTATCCCCCCCCATGTACAGTGCATCCTGGGTAGTGTTACCCCTATCCCCCCCATGTACAGTGCATCCTGGGTAGTGTTACCCCTATCCCCCCCATGTACAGTGCATCCTGGGTAGTGTTACCCCTATCCCCCCCATGTACAGTGCATCCTGGGTAGTGTTACCCCTATCCCCCCCCATGTACAGCGCATCCTGGGTAGTGTTACCCCTATCCTCCCCCCATGTACAGCGCATCCTGGGTAGTGTTACCCCTATCCCCCCCATGTACAGTGCATCCTGGGTAGTGTTACCCCTATCCCCCCCCATGTACAGTGCATCCTGGGTAGTGTTACCCCTATCCCCCCCCATGTACAGTGCATCCTGGGTAGTGTTACCCCTATCCCCCCCCCCATGTACAGCGCATCCTGGGTAGTGTTACCCCTATCCCCCCCATGTACAGTGCATCCTGGGTAGTGTTACCCCTATCCCCCCCATGTACAGTGCATCCTGGGTAGTGTTACCCCTATCCCCCCCATGTACAGTGCATCCTGGGTAGTGTTACCCCTATCCCCCCCCCATGTACAGTGCATCCTGGGTAGTGTTACCCCTATCCCCCCCATGTACAGTGCATCCTGGGTAGTGTTACCCCTATCCCCCCCCATGTACAGTGCATCCTGGGTAGTGTTACCCCTATCCCCCCCATGTACAGTGGACCCTGGGTAGTGTTACCCCTATCCCCCCCCCATGTACAGTGCATCCTGGGTAGTGTTACCCTATCCCCCCCATGTACAGTGCATCCTGGGTAGTGTTACCCTATCCCCCCCCCCATGTACAGCGCATCCTGGGTAGTGTTACCCTATCCCCCCCCCATGTACAGTGCATCCTGGGTAGTGTTACCCTATCCCCCCCCCATGTACAGTGCATCCTGGGTAGTGTTACCCCTATCCCCCCCATGTACAGTGGACCCTGGGTAGTGTTACCCCTATCCCCCCCCCCATGTACAGCGCATCCTGGGTAGTGTTACCCCTATCCCCCCCCATGTACAGTGCATCCTGGGTAGTGTTACCCCTATCCCCCCCCCATGTACAGCGCATCCTGGGTAGTGTTACCCCTATCCCCCCCCATGTACAGTGCATCCTGGGTAGTGTTACCCCTATCCCCCCCCCATGTACAGTGCATCCTGGGTAGTGTTACCCTATCCCCCCCCATGTACAGTGGACCCTGGGTAGTGTTACCCCTATCCCCCCCCCATGTACAGCGCATCCTGGGTAGTGTTACCCCTATCCCCCCCCATGTACAGTGCATCCTGGGTAGTGTTACCCCTATCCCCCCCCCATGTACAGCGCATCCTGGGTAGTGTTACCCCTATCCCCCCCCCATGTACAGTGCATCCTGGGTAGTGTTACCCCTATCCCCCCCCCCATGTACAGCGCATCCTGGGTAGTGTTACCCCTATCCCCACCCCATGTACAGTGCATCCTGGGTAGTGTTACCCCTATCCCCCCCCATGTACAGTGGACCCTGGGTAGTGTTACCCCTATCCCCCCCCCATGTACAGCACATCCTGGGTAGTGTTACCCCTATCCCCCCCCATGTACAGCGCATCCTGGGTAGTGTTACCCCTATCCCCCCCCATGTACAGCGCATCCTGGGTAGTGTTACCCCTATCCCCCCCCCATGTACAGCGCATCCTGGGTAGTGTTACCCCTATCCCCCCCCCATGTACAGTGCATCCTGGGTAGTGTTACCCCTATCCCCCCCCATGTACAGCGCATCCTGGGTAGTGTTACCCCTATCCCCCCCCCCCATGTACAGCACATCCTGGGTAGTGTTACCCCTATCCCCCCCCCATGTACAGTGCATCCTGGGTAGTGTTACCCCTATCCCCCCCATGTACAGTGCATCCTGGGTAGTGTTACCCCTATCCCCCCCCCATGTACAGCGCATCCTGGGTAGTGTTACCCCTATCCCCCCCCCCCATGTACAGTGCATCCTGGGTAGGGTAGTGTTACCCCTATCCCCCCCCATGTACAGTGCATCCTGGGTAGTGTTACCCCTATCCCCCCCCCATGTACAGCGCATCCTGGGTAGTGTTACCCCTATCCCCCCCCCCCATGTACAGTGCATCCTGGGTAGTGTTACCCCTATCCCCCCCCCATGTACAGTGGACCCTGGGTAGTGTTACCCCTATCCCCCCCCCATGTACAGCGCATCCTGGGTAGTGTTACCCCTATCCCCCCCCATGTACAGCGCATCCTGGGTAGTGTTACCCCTATCCCCCCCCATGTACAGTGCATCCTGGGTAGTGTTACCCCTATCCCCCCTCCACATGTACAGTGCATCCTGGGTAGTGTTACCCCTATCCCCCCCCATGTACAGTGCATCCTGGGTAGTGTTACCCCTATCCCCCCCCATGTACAGCGCATCCTGGGTAGTGTTACCCCTATCCCCCCCCCCATGTACAGTGCATCCTGGGTAGTGTTACCCCTATCCCCCCCCCCCCATGTACAGTGCATCCTGGGGTAGTGTTACCCCTATCCCCCCCCCATGTACAGTGCATCCTGGGTAGTGTTACCCCTATCCCCCCCCCATGTACAGTGGACCCTGGGTAGTGTTACCCCTATCCCCCCTCCACATGTACAGTGCATCCTGGGTAGTGTTACCCCTATCCCCCCTCCACATGTACAGTGCATCCTGGGTAGTGTTACCCCTATCCCCCCCCATGTACAGTGCATCCTGGGTAGTGTTACCCCTATCCCCCCCCATGTACAGCGCATCCTGGGTAGTGTTACCCCTATCCCCCCCCCCATGTACAGTGCATCCTGGGTAGTGTTACCCCTATCCCCCCCCCCCATGTACAGTGCATCCTGGGTAGTGTTACCCCTATCCCCCCCCATGTACAGTGCATCCTGGGTAGTGTTACCCCTATCCCCCCCCCCATGTACAGTGCATCCTGGGTAGTGTTACCCCTATCCCCCCCCCCATGTACAGTGCATCCTGGGTAGTGTTACCCCTATCCCCCCCCCCATGTACAGTGGACCCTGGGTAGTGTTACCCCTATCCCCCCCCATGTACAGTGCATCCTGGGTAGTGTTACCCCTATCCCCCCCCCCCCATGTACAGTGGACCCTGGGTAGTGTTACCCCTATCCCCCCCCCATGTACAGTGCATCCTGGGTAGTGTTACCCCTATCCCCCCCCCATGTACAGTGCATCCTGGGTAGTGTTACCCCTATCCCCCCCCCATGTACAGTGCATCCTGGGTAGTGTTACCCCTATCCCCCCCCATGTACAGTGGACCCTGGGTAGTGTTACCCATATCCCCCCCCCCATGTATAGCGCATCCTGGGTAGTGTTACCCCTATCCCCCCCCCATGTACAGTGCATCCTGGGTAGTGTTACCCCTATCCCCCCCCCATGTACAGTGCATCCTGGGTAGTGTTACCCCTATCCCCCCCATGTACAGTGGACCCTGGGTAGTGTTACCCCTATCCCCCCCCCCATGTACAGTGCATCCTGGGTAGTGTTACCCCTATCCCCCCCATGTACAGCGCATCCTGGGTAGTGTTACCCCTATCCCCCCCCATGTACAGTGCATCCTGGGTAGTGTTACCCCTATCCCCCCCCCATGTACAGCGCATCCTGGGTAGTGTTACCCCTATCCCCCCCCATGTACAGCGCATCCTGGGTAGTGTTACCCCTATCCCCCCCCCATGTACAGTGCATCCTGGGTAGTGTTACCCCTATCCCCCCCCCCATGTACAGTGCATCCTGGGTAGTGTTACCCCTATCCCCCCCCATGTACAGTAGACCCTGGGTAGTGTTACCCCTATCCCCCCCCCCATGTACAGCGCATCCTGGGTAGTGTTACCCCTATCCCCCCCCATGTACAGTGCATCCTGGGTAGTGTTACCCCTATCCCCCCCCCCATGTACAGCGCATCCTGGGTAGTGTTACCCCTATCCCCCCCCCATGTACAGTGCATCCTGGGTAGTGTTACCCCTATCCCCCCCCATGTACAGTGGACCCTGGGTAGTGTTACCCCTATCCCCCCCCCCATGTACAGCACATCCTGGGTAGTGTTACCCCTATCCCCCCCCCATGTACAGTGCATCCTGGGTAGTGTTACCCCTATCCCCCCCCCATGTACAGCGCATCCTGGGTAGTGTTACCCCTATCCCCCCCCCATGTACAGTGCATCCTGGGTAGTGTTACCCCTATCCCCCCCCATGTACAGCGCATCCTGGGTAGTGTTACCCCTATCCCCCCCCATGTACAGCGCATCCTGGGTAGTGTTACCCCTATCCCCCCCCCCCCATGTACAGTGGACCCTGGGTAGTGTTACCCCTATCCCCCCCATGTACAGTGCATCCTGGGTAGTGTTACCCCTATCCCCCCCCCCCATGTACAGTGGACCCTGGGTAGTGTTACCCCTATCCCCCCCCCCATGTACAGTGCATCCTGGGTAGTGTTACCCCTATCCCCCCCCCATGTACAGTGCATCCTGGGTAGTGTTACCCCTATCCCCCCCCCATGTACAGCGCATCCTGGGTAGTGTTACCTCTATCCCCCCCCCATGTACAGTGCATCCTGGGTAGTGTTACCCCTATCCCCCCCCATGTACAGTGCATCCTGGGTAGTGTTACCCCTATCCCCCCCCATGTACAGTGGACCCTGGGTAGTGTTACCCCTATCCCCCCCCCATGTATAGCGCATCCTGGGTAGTGTTACCCCTATCCCCCCCCATGTACAGTGCATCCTGGGTAGTGTTACCCCTATCCCCCCCCATGTACAGTGCATCCTGGGTAGTGTTACCCCTATCCCCCCCCATGTACAGCGCATCCTGGGTAGTGTTACCCCTATCCCCCCCCCCATGTACAGCGCATCCTGGGTAGTGTTACCCCTATCCCCCCCCCATGTACAGTGCATCCTGGGTAGTGTTACCCCTATCCCCCCCCCCCATGTACAGTGCATCCTGGGTAGTGTTACCCCTATCCCCCCCCATGTACAGTGCATCCTGGGTAGTGTTACCCCTATCCCCCCCCATGTACAGCGCATCCTGGGTAGTGTTACCCCTATCCCCCCCCCCATGTACAGCGCATCCTGGGTAGTGTTACCCCTATCCCCCCCCCATGTACAGCGCATCCTGGGTTGTGTTACCCCTATCCCCCCCCATGTACAGCGCATCCTGGGTAGTGTTACCCCTATCCCCCCCCCATGTACAGTGCATCCTGGGTAGTGTTACCCCTATCCCCCCCCCATGTACAGTGCATCCTGGGTAGTGTTACCCCTATCCCCCCCCATGTACAGTGCATCCTGGGTAGTGTTACCCCTATCCCCCCCCCCATGTACAGCGCATCCTGGGTAGTGTTACCCCTATCCCCCCCCCCCATGTACAGCGCATCCTGGGTAGTGTTACCCCTATCCCCCCCCCCCATGTACAGTGCATCCTGGGTAGTGTTACCCCTATCCCCCCCCCCCCATGTACAGTGGACCCTGGGTAGTGTTACCCCTATCCTCCCCCCCCCATGTACAGTGCATCCTGGGTAGTGTTACCCCTATCCCCCCCCCCCCATGTACAGTGGACCCTGGGTAGTGTTACCCCTATCCTCCCCCCCCCATGTACAGTGCATCCTGGGTAGTGTTACCCCTATCCCCCCACCCCCATGTACAGTGCATCCTGGGTAGTGTTACCCCTATCCCCCCCCATGTACAGTGCATCCTGGGTAGTGTTACCCCTATCCCCCCCCCATGTACAGTGCACCCTGGGTAGTGTTACCCCTATCCCCCCCCCCATGTACAGTGCATCCTGGGTAGTGTTACCCCTATCCCCCCCATGTACAGTGCATCCTGGGTAGTGTTACCCCTATCCCCCCCCATGTACAGTGCATCCTGGGTAGTGTTACCCCTATCCCCCCCCCCATGTACAGTGCATCCTGGGTAGTGTTACCCCTATCCCCCCCCCATGTACAGTGCATCCTGGGTAGTGTTACCCCTATCCCCCCCCATGTACAGTGCACCCTGGGTAGTGTTACCCCTATCCCCCCCCCATGTACAGTGCATCCTGGGTAGTGTTACCCCTATCCCCCCCCATGTACAGTGCATCCTGGGTAGTGTTACCCCTATCCCCCCCATGTACAGTGCATCCTGGGTAGTGTTACCCTATCCCCCCCCCATGTACAGTGCACCCTGGGTAGTGTTACCCCTATCCCCCCCCCATGTACAGTGCATCCTGGGTAGTGTTACCCCTATCCCCCCCCATGTACAGTGCATCCTGGGTAGTGTTACCCCTATCCCCCCCATGTACAGTGCATCCTGGGTAGTGTTACCCCTATCCCCCCCCCCCATGTACAGTGCATCCTGGGTAGTGTTACCCCTATCCCCCCCCCCATGTACAGTGCACCCTGGGTAGTGTTACCCCTATCCCCCCCATGTACAGTGCATCCTGGGTAGTGTTACCCCTATCCCCCCCCATGTACAGTGCACCCTGGGTAGTGTTACCCCTATCCCCCCCCCATGTACAGTGCATCCTGGGTAGTGTTACCCCTATCCCCCCCCATGTACAGTGCATCCTGGGTAGTGTTACCCCTATCCCCCCCCCCCATGTACAGTGCATCCTGGGTAGTGTTACCCCTATCCCCCCCCATGTACAGTGCATCCTGGGTAGTGTTACCCCTATCCCCCCCCCCCCATGTACAGCGCATCCTGCGATAATGTTTAACCCCTGCTGCCCCTAATCTGCCCCAAGGGCACCCATTCAGCCTTCTGCCCCTTATTGCCCTCCCCAGGATGCAGTGGGGGCTATTAATGCTGACCTTGAGTGCTGGCAGCCCGCAGGATGGGGGGGCGTTACCATGGCAGCAGCAGGGAGGGGGGGTCTCATTGTTTGGGAAGAGAAACCCCCGACGGGAGGCTATTTTGGGAAATGCGCTGATTGCGCAGGATTCCGTTTTGCAGAGGAACAATTAACCCCCTGAGCGCTGGGAGGCGCAGCACATTGCGGAGAGGATGCGGTACTGGGGGGCAAGGGGCTCCGGCGGGGGTCCCACATTTCCCTCTCTCCCCCCCAACTCAGATGGAATTGTTTTCTTATAAAGTGGGTCACAGATCTGGTAGCGCAGGGCTGGGGGGGGGGGCAAATGTGCTGAGCTGGGGAAACGGGGGGGGGGGGGTCGGAACTGCTGACACTGGAACAGGGAGGGAACCGGGGCAAGTAACTGGGCTGCACTGGGGGACTGGGCACAATCAGCTTGTCACAGAGCTCTGTGAGTGTGTAAGTACCCTCCCGTGAGTGTGAGTGTGTAAGTACCCTCCCGTGAGTGTGTAAGTACCCTCCCATGAGTGTGAGTGTGTAAGTACCCTCCCATGAGTGTGAGTGTGTAAGTACCCTCCCATGAGTGTGAGTGTGTAAGTACCCTCCCATGAGTGTGAGTGTGTAAGTACCCTCCCGTGAGTGTGTAAGTACCCTCCCATGAGTGTGAGTGTGTAAGTACCCTCCCATGAGTGTGAGTGTGTAAGTACCCTCCCGTGAGTGTGTAAGTACCCTCCCATGAGTGTGAGTGTGTAAGAACCCTCCCGTGAGTGTGTAAGTACCCTCCCATGAGTGTGAGTGTGTAAGTACCCTCCCGTGAGTGTGTAAGTACCCTCCCATGAGTGTGAGTGTGTAAGTACCCTCCCATGAGTGTGAGTGTGTAAGTACCCTCCCATGAGTGTGAGTGTGTAAGTACCCTCCTGTGAGTGTGTAAGTACCCTCCCATGAGTGTGAGTGTGTAAGTACCCTCCCATGAGTGTGAGTGTGTAAGTACCCTCCTGTGAGTGTGTAAGTACCCTCCCATGAGTGTGAGTGTGTAAGTACCCTCCCGTGAGTGTGTAAGTACCCTCCCATGAGTGTGAGTGTGTAAGTACCCTCCCGTGAGTGTGTAAGTACCCTCCCATGAGTGTGAGTGTGTAAGTACCCTCCCGTGAGTGTGTAAGTACCCTCCCATGAGTGTGAGTGTGTAAGTACCCTCCCGTGAGTGTGAGTGGCAAGTACCCTCCCGTGAGTGTGTAAGTACCCTCTCGTGAGTGTGAGTGGCAAGTACCCTCCCATGAGTGTGAGTGGCAAGTACGGCAAGTGGCGACTAAGCTGATAAAGGGAATGGGCTCAGTTATGGGGAAAGGCTGGCCCAGTTGGGATTGGTTACACTGGGGGGGGCAGTTAAGGGGGGGGGTCACTATATATAAATATATAAGGGGGGGCAGTAATGAAATAGAGAAAGTACAGGGAAGAGTGACTAAGCTGATAAAGGGAATGGGCTCAGTTATGGGGAAAGGCTGGCCCAGTTGGGATTGGTTACACTGGGGGGGGGGGCAGTTAAGGGGGGGTCACTATATATAAATATATAAGGGGGGGCAGTAATGAAATAGAGAAAGTACAGGGAAGAGCGACTAAGCTGATAAAGGGAATGGGCTCAGTTATGGGGAAAGGCTGGCCCAGTTGGGATTGGTTACACTGGGGGGGGGGGGCAGTTAAGGGGGGTCACTATATATAAATATATAAGGGGGGGCAGTAATGAAATAGAGAAAGTACAGGGAAGAGCGACTAAGCTGATAAAGGGAATGGGCTCAGTTATGGGGAAAGGCTGGCCCAGTTGGGATTGGTTACACTGGGGGGGGGGGGGCAGTTAAGGGGGGTCACTATATATAAATATATAAGGGGGGGCAGTAATGAAATAGAGAAAGTACAGGGAAGAGTGACTAAGCTGATAAAGGGAATGGGCTCAGTTATGGGGAAAGGCTGGCCCAGTTGGGATTGGTTACACTGGGGGGGGGGGCAGTTAAGGGGGGGGGGTCACTATATATAAATATATAAGGGGGGGCAGTAATGAAATAGAGAAA
Source organism: Xenopus tropicalis (assembly GCF_000004195.4). NCBI lineage: Eukaryota > Metazoa > Chordata > Amphibia > Anura > Pipidae > Xenopus > Xenopus tropicalis. The sequence goes on along the minus strand of NC_030682.2, from coordinate 153,699,909 downwards.
GTACAGGGAAGAGCGACTAAGCTGATAAAGGGAATGGGCTCAGTTATGGGGAAAGGCTGGCCCAGTTGGGATTGGTTACACTGGGGGGGGGGGGCAGTTAAGGGGGGGGGGTCACTATATATAAATATATAAGGGGGGGCAGTAATGAAATAGAGAAAGTACAGGGAAGAGCGACTAAGCTGATAAAGGGAATGGGCTCAGTTATGGGGAAAGGCTGGCCCAGTTGGGATTGGTTACACTGGGGGGGGGGCAGTTAAGGGGGGGGTCACTATATATAAATATATAAGGGGGGGGCAGTAATGAAATAGAGAAAGTACAGGGAAGAGCGACTAAGCTGATAAAGGGAATGGGCTCAGTTATGGGGAAAGGCTGGCCCAGTTGGGATTGGTTACACTGGGGGGGGGGGGCAGTTAAGGGGGGGGGTCACTATATATAAATATATAAGGGGGGCAGTAATGAAATAGAGAAAGTACAGGGAAGAGCGACTAAGCTGATAAAGGGAATGGGCTCAGTTATGGGGAAAGGCTGGCCCAGTTGGGATTGGTTACACTGGGGGGCCAGTTAAGGGGGGGGTCACTATATATAAATATATAAGGGGGGCAGTAATGAAATAGAGAAAGTACAGGGAAGAGCGACTAAGCTGATAAAGGGAATGGGCTCAGTTATGGGGAAAGGCTGGCCCAGTTGGGATTGGTTACACTGGGGGGGGGGGGGGCAGTTAAGGGGGGGTCACTATATATAAATATATAAGGGGGGGCAGTAATGAAATAGAGAAAGTACAGGGAAGAGCGACTAAGCTGATAAAGGGAATGGGCTCAGTTATGGGGAAAGGCTGGCCCAGTTGGGATTGGTTACACTGGGGGGGGGGGGGCAGTTAAGGGGGGGTCACTATATATAAATATATAAGGGGGGCAGTAATGAAATAGAGAAAGTACAGGGAAGAGCGACTAAGCTGATAAAGGGAATGGGCTCAGTTATGGGGAAAGGCTGGCCCAGTTGGGATTGGTTACACTGGGGGGGGGGGGCAGTTAAGGGGGGGTCACTATATATAAATATATAAGGGGGGGCAGTAATGAAATAGAGAAAGTACAGGGAAGAGCGACTAAGCTGATAAAGGGAATGGGCTCAGTTATGGGGAAAGGCTGGCCCAGTTGGGATTGGTTACACTGGGGGGGGGGGGGCAGTTAAGGGGGGGTCACTATATATAAATATATAAGGGGGGGCAGTAATGAAATAGAGAAAGTACAGGGAAGAGTGACTAAGCTGATAAAGGGAATGGGCTCAGTTATGGGGAAAGGCTGGCCCAGTTGGGATTGGTTACACTGGGGGGGGGGGCAGTTAAGGGGGGGGGGTCACTATATATAAATATATAAGGGGGGGCAGTAATGAAATAGAGAAAGTACAGGGAAGAGCGACTAAGCTGATAAAGGGAATGGGCTCAGTTATGGGGAAAGGCTGGCCCAGTTGGGATTGGTTACACTGGGGGGGGGGGGCAGTTAAGGGGGGGGGGTCACTATATATAAATATATAAGGGGGGGCAGTAATGAAATAGAGAAAGTACAGGGAAGAGCGACTAAGCTGATAAAGGGAATGGGCTCAGTTATGGGGAAAGGCTGGCCCAGTTGGGATTGGTTACACTGGGGGGGGGGCAGTTAAGGGGGGGGTCACTATATATAAATATATAAGGGGGGGGGCAGTAATGAAATAGAGAAAGTACAGGGAAGAGCGACTAAGCTGATAAAGGGAATGGGCTCAGTTATGGGGAAAGGCTGGCCCAGTTGGGATTGGTTACACTGGGGGGGGGGGCAGTTAAGGGGGGGGTCACTATATATAAATATATAAGGGGGGGCAGTAATGAAATAGAGAAAGTACAGGGAAGAGCGACTAAGCTGATAAAGGGAATGGGCTCAGTTATGGGGAAAGGCTGGCCCAGTTGGGATTGGTTACACTGGGGGGGGGGGCAGTTAAGGGGGGGGTCACTATATATAAATATATAAGGGGGGGCAGTAATGAAATAGAGAAAGTACAGGGAAGAGCGACTAAGCTGATAAAGGGAATGGGCTCAGTTATGGGGAAAGGCTGGCCCAGTTGGGATTGGTTACACTGGGGGGGGGGGGGCAGTTAAGGGGGGGTCACTATATATAAATATATAAGGGGGGGCAGTAATGAAATAGAGAAAGTACAGGGAAGAGCGACTAAGCTGATAAAGGGAATGGGCTCAGTTATGGGGAAAGGCTGGCCCAGTTGGGATTGGTTACACTGGGGGGGGGGGGGCAGTTAAGGGGGGGTCACTATATATAAATATATAAGGGGGGGCAGTAATGAAATAGAGAAAGTACAGGGAAGAGCGACTAAGCTGATAAAGGGAATGGGCTCAGTTATGGGGAAAGGCTGGCCCAGTTGGGATTGGTTACACTGGGGGGGGCAGTTAAGGGGGGGTCACTATATATAAATATATAAGGGGGGGGGTCACTATATATAAATATATAAGGGGGGGGTCACTATATATAAATATATTGGGGGGGGTCACTATATATAAATATATTAGGGGGGGGTCACTATATATAAATATATTAGGGGGGGTCACTATATATAAATATATTAGGGGGGGGTCACTATATATAAATATATTGGGGGGGTCACTATATATAAATATATTAGGGGGGGTCACTATATATAAATATATTAGGGGGGGTCACTATATATAAATATATAAGGGGGGGTCACTATATATAAATATATTAGGGGGGGTCACTATATATAAATATATAAGGGGGGTCACTATATATAAATATATAAGGGGGGTCACTATATATAAATATATTGGGGGGGGTCACTATATATAAATATATTAGGGGGGTCACTATATATAAATATATTAGGGGGGGGTCACTATATATAAATATATTGGGGGGGTCACTATATATAAATATATTAGGGGGGGGTCACTATATATAAATATATTAGGGGGGGTCACTATATATAAATATATAAGGGGGGTCACTATATATAAATATATTAGGGGGGGTCACTATATATAAATATATAAGGGGGGGCAGTAATGAAATAGAGAAAGTACAGGGAAGAGCGACTAAGCTGATAAAGGGAATGGGCTCAGTTATGGGGAAAGGCTGGCCCAGTTGGGATTGGTTACACTGGGGGGGGGGGGCAGTTAAGGGGGGGTCACTATATATAAATATATAAGGGGGGCAGTAATGAAATAGAGAAAGTAGAGGGAAGAGCGACTAAGCTGATAAAGGGAATGGGCTCAGTTATGGGGAAAGGCTGGCCCAGTTGGGATTGGTTACACTGGGGAAGGGGCAGTTATGGGGGGTCACTATATATAAATATATAAGGGGGGGCAGTAATGAAATAGAGAAAGTACAGGGAAGAGCGACTAAGCTGATAAAGGGAATGGGCTCAGTTATGGGGAAAGGCTGGCCCAGTTGGGATTGGTTACACTGGGGGGGGGGGCAGTTAAGGGGGGGTCACTATATATAAATATATAAGGGGGGGGCAGTAATGAAATAGAGAAAGTACAGGGAAGAGCGACTAAGCTGATAAAGGGAATGGGCTCAGTTATGGGGAAAGGCTGGCCCAATTGGGATTGGTTACACTGGGGGGGGGGGCAGTTAAGGGGGGTCACTATATATAAATATATAAGGGGGGGCAGTAATGAAATAGAGAAAGTAGAGGGAAGAGCGACTAAGCTGATAAAGGGAATGGGCTCAGTTATGGGGAAAGGCTGGCCCAGTTGGGATTGGTTACACTGGGGGGGGGGGGGCAGTTATGGGGGGGTCACTATATATAAATATATAAGGGGGGGCAGTAATGAAATAGAGAAAGTACAGGGAAGAGCGACTAAGTTGATAAAGGGAATGGGCTCAGTTATGGGGAAAGGCTGGCCCAGTTGGGATTGGTTACACTGGGGGGGGGGCAGTTAAGGGGGGGTCACTATATATAAATATATAAGGGGGGGCAGTAATGAAATAGAGAAAGTACAGGGAAGAGCGACTAAGTTGATAAAGGGAATGGGCTCAGTTATGGGGAAAGGCTGGCCCAGTTGGGATTGGTTACACTGGGGAAGGGGCAGTTAAGGGGGGGGTCACTATATATAAATATATAAGGGGGGGCAGTAATGAAATAGAGAAAGTAGAGGGAAGAGCGACTAAGCTGATAAAGGGAATGGGCTCAGTTATGGGGAAAGGCTGGCCCAGTTGGGATTGGTTACACTGGGGGGGGAAGGGGCAGTTAAGGGGGGGTCACTATATATAAATATAATAAGGGGGGGCAGTAATGAAATAGAGAAAGTACAGGGAAGAGCGACTAAGCTGATAAAGGGAATGGGCTCAGTTATGGGGAAGGCTGGCCCAGTTGGGATTGGTTACACTGGGGGGGGGGGGCAGTTAAGGGGGGGTCACTATATATAAATATATAAGGGGGGGGCAGTAATGAAATAGAGAAAGTACAGGGAAGAGCGACTAAGCTGATAAAGGGAATGGGCTCAGTTATGGGGAAAGGCTGGCCCAGTTGGGATTGGTTACACTGGGGGGGGGGGGGCAGTTAAGGGGGGGTCACTATATATAAATATATAAGGGGGGGCAGTAATGAAATAGAGAAAGTACAGGGAAGAGCGACTAAGCTGATAAAGGGAATGGGCTCAGTTATGGGGAAAGGCTGGCCCAGTTGGGATTGGTTACACTGGGGAAGGGGCAGTTAAGGGGGGGTCACTATATATAAATATATAAGGGGGGGCAGTAATGAAATAGAGAAAGTACAGGGATGAGCGACTAAGCTGATAAGGGAATGGGCTCAGTTATGGGGAAAGGCTGGCCCAGTTGGGATTGGTTACACTGGGGGGGAAGGGGCAGTTAAGGGGGGGTCACTATATATAAATATATAAGGGGGGCAGTAATGAAATAGAGAAAGTACAGGGAAGAGCGACTAAGCTGATAAAGGGAATGGGCTCAGTTATGGGGAAAGGCTGGCCCAGTTGGGATTGGTTACACTGGGGGGGGAAGGGGCAGTTAAGGGGGGGGCACTATATATAAATATATTAGGGGGGGGTCACTATATATAAATATATTAGGGGGGGGTCACTATATATAAATATATAAGGGGGGGGTCACTATATACAATAACGCCTCTGACGATCCCCTTGGGATTAGGAGAAATGAGGTTCCAGCCAGTAATTGAGTGAAAGAGACGGGAGAGTGACAGCTGGGCAGAGAGAGAGACAAGAGACTCTGCAGTAAATGAAATGAGAGAGTGAGCGCAGAGAGAGTCTCCCCAGGGACTAAAGAGCAGTCTCCTTTTCACTCTGAGTAACAGCAGTCTCATTCATCCCATAACGTCTCACTGTCCCAAGGTCACTCTGTCTGGGGGGGGGCCTGAAATTGCCCCGGGGGGGGGTCTCATAAATCTCAGCTGGCAACATTTGAAAACAAATTTCAAGGATCCTTTGTCACTGAGCTTTATAGGAACTGAACTGGCATTGAACTGAGCCCATTACTGCCCCCCCTTATATATATAGTGACCCCCCCTTAACTGCCCCCCCCCAGTGTAACCAATCCCAACTGGGCCAGCCTTTCCCCATAACTGAGCCCATTCCCTTTATCAGCTTAGTCGCTCTTCCCTGTACTTTCTCTATTTCATTACTGCCCCCCCCTTATATATTTATATATAGTGACCCCCCCTTAACTGCCGCCCCCCCCCCAGTGTAACCAATCCCAACTGGGCCAGCCTTTCCCCATAACTGAGCCCATTCCCTTTATCAGCTTAGTCGCTCTTCCCTGTACTTTCTCTATTTCATTACTGCCCCCCCTTATATATTTATATATAGTGACCCCCCCTTAACTGCCCCCCCCCCCCAGTGTAACCAATCCCAACTGGGCCAGCCTTTCCCCATAACTGAGCCCATTCCCTTTATCAGCTTAGTCGCTCTTCCCTGTACTTTCTCTATTTCATTACTGCCCCCCCTTATATATTTATATATAGTGACCCCCCCTTAACTGCCCCCCCCCCCAGTGTAACCAATCCCAACTGGGCCAGCCTTTCCCCATAACTGAGCCCATTCCCTTTATCAGCTTAGTCGCTCTTCCCTGTACTTTCTCTATTTCATTACTGCCCCCCCTTATATATTTATATATAGTGACCCCCCCTTAACTGCCCCTTCCCCCCCCCAGTGTAACCAATCCCAACTGGGCCAGCCTTTCCCCATAACTGAGCCCATTCCCTTTATCAGCTTAATCGCTCTTCCCTGTACTTTCTCTATTTCATTACTGCCCCCCCTTATATATTTATATATAGTGACCCCCCCCCCTTAACTGCCCCCCCCCCAGTGTAACCAATCCCAACTGGGCCAGCCTTTCTCCATAACTGAGCCCATTCCCTTTATCAGCTTAGTCGCTCTTCTCTGTACTTTCTCTATACCACTAAGTATAACCCCCCCCCATGAATCTATACCCCATATAATACAGCTCAATACCCTATTTGCCCTTAGTGCTGCTGCCTGGCATTGTTTGCTACAGCCAAGTATATTACCCACAACTACCCCCGGCTCCTCCCCCAATATGGATTTGCCCAGTGCAGCCCTATTAAGGGTATAAGTGGGGGCAGATTGTTACCCCCCAGGTAGTTACCTTACATTTACCCACACAGCTGTCACTCATATAGTTCCTGCCCCGCCTTTATGTCTCAGCCAGTTACTTTCAATGTCCATTCTGCACTTCCTGCATGGCACCACCCCCTCCCATTTCCTCCATCCCAGTGCGTTGGCGTCAGGTCCCCCATTCTGGCGCATCAGTAATATTTTGGGATGATACCAGTTGAGTTGGGTTATGCCTGGCACAACAGAAATGACTTGGGGTTGCTATTTTTGGGGTGACTGTGCCATGTTGTGTGTTGCAGGGTACCTCAGCGAATACATCGCCCCTTCCGTCTACGATGGCGACAGCGACGGGGCCATCAAGGTCCCCTCCCCAGACGCACTCTACACTACGGTTCACAGCGAATACGGAGCGGCGGACTCGGAGCCCCCCGACAGCCCTCGCTCTGAGATCACCGGCGGCTACATCAACGGGGACGCGGCCGTCAGCGAGGGCTACTCGGTGGACGCCTTCTTCATCACGGACGGGCGGTCTCGGCGCAAGGTGCTGAGCGGGGGGCGCTCTATCCAGAGGCACAGCTGCAGCGAGTGCGGCAAGAGCTACGCCACGTCTTCCAACCTGAGCCGCCACAAGCAGACCCACCGCAGCCTGGACAGCAAGCTCGCCAAGAAGTGCCCCACCTGTGGCAAGGTCTACGTGTCCATGCCGGCCATGGCCATGCACCTTCTCACCCACGACCTCAAGCACAAGTGTGAGACCTGCGGAAAGGCCTTCAGCCGCCCGTGGCTCCTTCAGGGTCACATGAGGTCCCACACGGGGGAGAAGCCCTTCGGCTGCGCCCACTGCGGCAAAGCCTTCGCCGACCGCTCCAACCTCCGCGCACACATGCAGACCCACTCGGCCTTCAAACACTACAAGTGCAAACGCTGCAGCAAGACCTTCGCGCTCAAGTCCTACCTAAACAAGCACTACGAGTCGGCCTGCTTCAAGGGAGCCGTGCCCCCCATGAGCCCCCTGGAGGACTGAGGCGCCCAACACCGTCGCCGCCCAACGCCAGCTCCTTTGGGTGCTCCGGAATCACAGCTGCCCCCCGGGGGAAGGAAACTCACCTTTTCTGTTGCCCGCGGTCACCAACCTGCGGAACCCGGTGCTGGTAATTTCTTTCCCGGGGGGCACGGAGCCTCCTGCGAGAGGTTGGCAGTGGGTGGGCATGGTTGGCATTCTCTCTCTTTATTTAGGTTTTGAAATGGAAGTCGGGTACTTGTTCATGTTCTTCCTAATTGCTACTAATTGACTTGGGTGGGACGAGGTTCTGCTCCCCCCCCCGACCCTTTTGGCGTTAATATTTATGTTATGACGAATAGCGGAATATTTTACACGAATAGGTTTGTATTAACGTCAAAACTGTCAGAGAACATGGCCTCTATGGTATATTGGGGCGCAGGGTGGGGCGCAGGGGCAGCCGGGTTTCTAGGGGTACATTGGGGTTTCTCTAGCTTTTTAGTTGCTGGTTGGCAGGGAAAGGCCTGCGGTTGGTCACTTTCAGTGCTCTCTTGTGTAGATTTCCAATACGAGAGGTGGGAGGGCGAGGGGCCCAGGTCACGCTAAAGCATCTCCAGGGACATTGGGAAGGTAGGTAGGTAGGTAGTAGGACCAGCACAGTGTTATTGGGCCAGATGCATGGGGAGTCCATGTTCCTTACAAGGGCTCGTACGTGTCTGTTCATCAACGCTATTCATATATATCTAAACTACAGCCATTTTCTACTTCCTGATCCCAAAGAGCAAAGTCCAACCAATCAGAAAAGCCTCTGTCTAAATAAACCCCTCCCGTCCCCCTGACCAGAGCCTATTGTTTGTCTTTGCTCTTTGGGATCAGGAATACAGAGGCTTTTTCATTGGCTGCTGCTTTGTTTGTCTTTGCTCTTTGGGATCAGGAAGTAGGAAATGGCTTTGGTTTCGTTCTCACATTTTGCCCAGTTTTGAGCAAGAAATAGTGAAAACCATAGATATTTCCCAATTACAACAAAAGGCCCTGACTGCGCCAGTATTACGCATGGGTAGGGCCCTGACTGTGCCAGTATTACTCATGGGTAGGGCCCTGACTGTGCCAGTGTTACGCATGGGTAGGGCCCTGACTGTGCCAGTGTTACACATGGGTAGGGCCCTGACTGTGCCAGTGTTACACATGGGTAGGGCCCTGACTGTGCCAGTGTTACACATGGGTAGGGCCCTGACTGTGCCAGTATTACTCATGGGTAGGGCCCTGACTGTGCCAGTGTTACTCATGGGTAGGGCCCTGACTGTGCCAGTGTTACACATGGGTAGGGCCCTGACTGTGCCAGTATTACGCATGGGTAGGGCCCTGACTGCGCCAGTAATACGCATGGGTAGGGCCCTGACTGTGCCATTGTTACACATGGATAGGGCCCTGACTGTGCCATTGTTACACATGGGTAGGGCCCTGACTGTGCCAGTATTACGCATGGGTAGGGCCCTGACTGCGCCAATAATACACATGGGTAGGGCCCTGACTGCGCCAGTATTACGCATGGGTAGGGCCCTGACTGTGCCAGTGTTACGCATGGGTAGGGCCCTGACTGTGCCAGTGTTACGCATGGGTAGGGCCCTGACTGTGCCAGTATTACTCATGGGTAGGGCCCTGACTGCACCAGTATTACGCATGGGTAGGGCCCTGACTGCGCCAGTAATACACATGGGTAGGGCCCTGACTGCGCCAGTATTACGCATGGGTAGGGCCCTGACTGTGCCAGTGTTACGCATGGGTAGGGCCCTGACTGTGCCAGTGTTACGCATGGGTAGGGCCCTGACTGTGCCAGTATTACTCATGGGTAGGGCCCTGACTGCACCAGTATTACGCATGGGTAGGGCCCTGACTGTACCAGTATTACGCATGGGTAGGGCTCTGTCTGTGCCAGTATTACGCATGGGTAGGGCCCTGACTGTGCCAGTGTTACGCATGGGTAGGGCCCTGACTGTGCCAGTATTACGCATGGGTAGGGCCCTGACTGTGCCAGTATTACGCATGGGTAGGGCTCTGACTGTGCCAGTATTACGCATGGGTAGGGCCCTGACTGTGCCAGTAATACACATGGGTAGGGCCCTGACTGCGCCAGTAATACGCATGGGTAGGGCCCTGACTGTGCCAGTATTACGCATGGGTAGGGCTCTGACTGTGCCAGTATTACGCATGGGTAGGGCCCTGACTGTGCCAGCAATACACATGGGTAGGGCCCTGACTGCGCCAGTAATACGCATGGGTAGGGCCCTGACTGTGCCAGTATTACGCATGGGTAGGACCCTGACTGTGCCAGTGTTACGCATGGGTAGGGCCCTGACTGTGCCAGTATTACGCATTGGGTAGGGCCCTGACTGCGCCAGTAATACGCATGGGTAGGACCCTGACTGTGCCAGTGTTACACATGGGTAGGGCCCTGACTGTGCCAGTGTTACGCATGGGTAGGGCCCTGACTGTGCCAGTATTACGCATGGGTAGGGCCCTGACTGCGCCAGTAATACGCATGGGTAGGGCCCTGACTGTGCCAGTGTTACGCATGGGTAGGGCCCTGACTGTGCCAGTATTACGCATGGGTAGGGCCCTGACTGTGCCAGTAATACGCATGGGTAGGGCCCTGACTGTGCCAGTATTACGCATGGGTAGGGCCCTGACTGTGCCAGTAATACGCATGGGTAGGGCCCTGACTGTGCCAGTATTACGCATGGGTAGGGCCCTGACTGTGCCAGTAATACGCATGGGTAGGGCCCTGACTGTGCCAGTATTACGCATGGGTAGGGCCCTGACTGTGCCAGTAATACGCATGGGTAGGGCCCTGACTGTACCAGTATTACGCATGGGTAGGGCTCTGACTGTGCCAGTATTACGCATGGGTAGGGCCCTGACTGTGCCAGCAATACACATGGGTAGGGCCCTGACTGCGCCAGTAATACGCATGGGTAGGGCCCTGACTGTGCCAGTATTACGCATGGGTAGGACCCTGACTGTGCCAGTGTTACGCATGGGTAGGGCCCTGACTGTGCCAGTATTACGCATTGGGTAGGGCCCTGACTGCGCCAGTAATACGCATGGGTAGGACCCTGACTGTGCCAGTGTTACACATGGGTAGGGCCCTGACTGTGCCAGTGTTACGCATGGGTAGGGCCCTGACTGTGCCAGTATTACTCATGGGTAGGGCCCTGACTGCGCCAGTAATACGCATGGGTAGGGCCCTGACTGTGCCAGTGTTACGCATGGGTAGGGCCCTGACTGTGCCAGTATTACGCATGGGTAGGGCCCTGACTGTGCCAGTAATACGCATGGGTAGGGCCCTGACTGTGCCAGTATTACGCATGGGTAGGGCCCTGACTGTGCCAGTAATACGCATGGGTAGGGCCCTGACTGTGCCAGTATTACGCATGGGTAGGGCCCTGACTGTGCCAGTAATACGCATGGGTAGGGCCCTGACTGTGCCAGTATTACGCATGGGTAGGGCCCTGACTGTGCCAGTAATACGCATGGGTAGGGCCCTGACTGTACCAGTATTACGCATGGGTAGGGCCCTGACTGTGCCAGTATTACGCATGGGTAGGGCCCTGACTGTGCCAGTATTACGCATGGGTAGGGCCCTGACTGCGCCAGTATTACGCATGGGTAGGGCCCTGACTGTGCCAGTATTACGCATGGGTAGGGCCCTGACTGTGCCAGTATTACGCATGGGTAGGGTCCTGACTGTGCCAGTATTACGCATGGGTAGGGCCCTGACTGCGCCAGTATTACGCATGGGGTAGGGCCCTGACTGCTCCAGTATTACGCATGGGGTAGGGCCCTGACTGTGCCAGTATTACGCATGGGTAGGGCCCTGACTGTGCCAGTATTACGCATGGGTAGGGCCCTGACTGTGCCAGTGTTACGCATGGGTAGGGCCCTGACTGTGCCAGTAATACGCATGGGTAGGACCCTGACTGCCCCAGTATTACGCATGGGTAGGGCCCTGACTGTGCCAGTATTACGCATGGGTAGGGCCCTGACTGTGCCAGTATTATGCATGGGTAGGGCCCTGACTGTGCCAGTATTACGCATGGGTAGGGCCCTGACTGTGCCAGTATTACGCATGGGTAGGGCCCTGACTGTCCCAGTATTACGCATGGGTAGGACCCTGACTGTGCCAGTATTACGCATGGGTAGGGCCCTGACTGTGCCAGTATTACGCATGGGTAGGGCCCTGACTGTGCCAGTATTACGCATGGGTAGGGCCCTGACATTGCCAGTATTACGCATGGGTAGGGTCCTGACTGTGCCAGTATTATGCATGGGTAGGGCCCTGACTGTGCCAGTATTATGCATGGGTAGGGCCCTGACTGTGCCAGTATTACGCATGGGTAGGGTCCTGACTGTGCCAGTATTATGCATGGGTAGGGCCCTGACTGTGCCAGTATTATGCATGGGTAGGGCCCTGACTGTGCCAGTATTACGCATGGGTAGGGTCCTGACTGTGCCAGTATTACGCATGGGTAGGGTCCTGACTGTGCCAGTATTACGCATGGGTAGGGCCCTGACTGTGCCAGTATTACGCATGGGTAGGGCCCTGACTGTGCCAGTATTAATATTAATAACTTATTGCGGTTAAAATCATTTGATAAATAGCTGAAAGAATATTAGTTGCAGTACCAGTTCTCACCAGTAAAAGCAAACTGGTATTTTTCCTCTGGTGCTGCAACAGAACAGCGCCCCCTGTACACAAATAAGGGGATGATAGTCACATAGAAGACACAGTCTCTATGGAATATTCCTCCCAATAGATCTTTTATTATCTTTTATTCCACCCTGAGTGCTTAGAGATTGGGGGACCCCGGGGCTAAGGGACAAGGGGGTCTTTGCATGGGAGGAGCATGTGATCCTGCATGAGATTTAGGTGTGGCCCCTGTGTATCTATTCATCACATTCACTGCCGGTGCCCCCCTACCCTCCTTACCTGCCCCTCTGCCACCACAAGTCACAGAGTGATGGACTCGCCCCTGGGGCAGGGGGGCAAAAGGCTTCAGACAGGACAGGATGGCATATCTGGCAAAGCATTATGGGAAACTGCAGAACATCCCATCAGCCTTGATGAACAGACCTGACAGGGGGTCCCCTATGAGCCAAAGGGGGAATTTTAGGGGCAGATCAGTGTAACTTGACCCAAAGGATCAGAATGGGGCCATAAGATCTGAAAGAAATGGATTCCCATTTATGGTTTTGATCTACTTCCTGGTCACTGGGGGACACGTCTATTAAATGAAACTATTGGGGTCTCCCCGTTGCTGCCAACCCCTATCCCCCCAAGAGAGTCAGGTTGGGCGGCGATGCTGGGGTAGAATGAGCCCCAAGAGAACAGAACCCACTTCCTTCCTTGGTTCCTCTCATGGTTTGGGGTCATTACTGGGCAGTGAGGGCTCTTACTGGGGCAGATGGTACCACCGAGGGGGCAGTAACAAGCTCTGTTCTTTTGTAAGAATGGCTACTAATCCCATAATAGTACAGCCCCAGCCAATCAGAAGAGAGGATCTGGAGATCCCGGTGCTTATTAGTCAAGAGACTTCTCCAACATACAGTTCTTCCTTTGTAGCCAATCAGAGCCAACAGGGTCTCCCTTCCTTGTATCCCAACCCAAAGCACCCTGGGAGCTGGACTGTTCCGGGCACTGCTGATGCCACCGTAGCCCTCACACCTGCCCCAGCAGAGATTCCTTACATAGAGGTTTAACTTCCCCTTGAAGTCAGATCAGAACGGGTTGGGACGTTCCTTCAGCCACTGACCCAGGAGCCAAGGTTCTGGTCCTGTAGGAGACACCATTATAGGGGGTAACAACTGCACCCATTGGATCACTAATACCCCTGAGTCTGGGGTGGCCAAGCTACACAACTTGCTCTGTGGGGCAGTTAATGGGGTAACTTTTCCCCCCATGGCAGCAAAGGGGTAAAATCCTGATATTGTTTCATTTAATATCACTCGTCCAGTTTCCTCTTAATCTGCCACTTCCTGGGGGCTAAATTCAATTGCCGGGGGCAAAACTTCTCACTTGAATTTGTAGCTGGAAACGTCAGTATTCGGTGCCTGGGCAGTGCCAGGGCCGTGCCCCCCGCGCAGGGGAATTTAGTCCCGTTTCATAGGAACGAGACCCGTTGCACGTTGGGGTCTCGCTTGCTTTTCAATTGCACTTAATATTGGGGGGATGCGCCCGAGCGGCACCAGCAAACCCAATCGGCGCATCTCTCTGCCCGCGACGCTTCGCCCGCTTTGCCCTCTCCGTAAGGGTTTGGATCAGTTTTGCCCAGCAATAAGCTTCATTTTAACCTAAACGCCACCAAATTCTTCCTGGGAATGATCAGAGCGCGGGCGGCTGGGCCCGGATCCCACCACTATGCCAAAGCATTAGCCACTTTTATTTGGTTAGAGACACGGCAAAGGGGCGATAGGGAAGGGTTAACCCATAATAAGCTTAGGGAGAGCGCCGGGGGGCCGGGGGGGCTGGGGGGCCGGCCCGCGGTACTTTGGGGTACTTTTGCATGCCACATTCTGGAATCTATGCCAATTTTGTAGGGTTTGGGGGTTTTTGCCAAATGTTAGTGCTTAGTTGCAATATATTCCCGAGCGGAAGAAGAAGCAATAATAATAATAACGATGATACTCATATAATAATAATAATAATAATAATAATAATGCATGCAGTTTGTAGGGATGCGGTGATTCTGAGCAATCAGGTACTGCCTCAATTATTCTAATATCAGGGATTATGGGCTTTTTTGGGGAAAAGGGGGGGCAGCAGTGCATGTCTGCCGGGGGAACCCCACCACTCTCAGTGCATTACTGGCGCCCCCTTTGCTTCCAACCGGCCTTCCCTGCAGCCCATTCTGCTCTGGCCAAGGGGGTCCGACCGGATATATTCACCCCAGGGGAATGTGGGGCTCAGACCCATATATCTATAGGTACAGGGAGAGCAGTTACATATTGGGGCCCAGCGTTTCCCCACTTGGCATCTGCAGACGTTTTAGCCCCAAAATCCCCTGTGTGCCCCCCTTACACCCACAGGGAGGGTAAGAGCACAGCCAAGACATGGGATAGTACGGCCAATATTCAGTAACAGCCAATGAGAGTGGATGGTCAGAGCTGCCCCCTGCAGGTGAGGGAAGGGCAGTGCCAGGGGCACAGGGATCTGTAGGGAGGGGCAGTGCCAGGGGCACAGGAATCTGTAGGGAGGGGCAGTGCCAGGGGCACAGGGATCTGTAGGGAGGGGCAGTGCCAGGGGCACAGGGATCTGTAGGGAGGGGCAGTGCCAGGGGCACAGGGATCTGTAGGGAGGGGCAGTGCCAGGGGCACAGGGATCTGTAGGGAGGGGCAGTGCCAGGGGCACAGGGATCTGTAGGGAGGGGCACAGGGATCTATAGGGAGGGGCACAGGGATCTGTTGGGAGGGGCACAGGGATCTATAGGGAGGGGCACAGGGATCTATAGGGAGGGGCAGTGCCAGGGGCACAGGGGTCTGTGGGGAGGGGCACAGGAATCTGTAGGGAGGGGCACAGGGATCTGTAGGGAGGGGCACAGGGATCTGTGGGGAGGGGCATAGGGGTCTGTAGGGAGGGGCACAGGGATCTGTGGGGAAGGGCATAGGGGTCTGTAGGGAGGGGCACAGGGATCTGTGGGGAGGGGCACAGGGATCTGTAGGGAGGGGCACAGGAATCTGTAGGGAGGGGCACAGGGATCTGTAGGGAGGGGCACAGGGATCTGTGGGGAGGGGCATAGGGGTCTGTAGGGAGGGGCACAGGGATCTGTGGGGAGGGGCATAGGGGTCTGTAGGGAGGGGCACAGGGATCTGTGGGGAGGGGCACAGGAATCTGTAGGGAGGGGCACAAGGATCTGTAGGGAGGGGCACAGGGATCTGTGGGGAGGGGCATAGGGGTCTGTAGGGAGGGGCACAGGGATCTGTGGGGAGGGGCATAGGGGTCTGTAGGGAGGGGCACAGGGATCTGTGGGGAGGGGCACACGGTTCCTGGAAGCAGAGGGAGGGGCGTTTCCCGAATGTACCACATGCACTGCAGCTTTAACCCTTAGCCTGCCAGCGGCAGCCCTTCCGGCAGAGGGGGGGGGGTACTTTTGATATTTCCATGTATCATGTTATGCATTGCCTGCAGCTCAGCGTAGATAAGAATTTGCCAGAAAAGGACTTTTTAGATTAAAAAAAAAAAAGAAAAAGAAAAAAAAAAGCTTTGAGATTCTTTGCGGACGTTCGAGGAGAAGACGCCGACCCCACGGTGATTCAGGGGGAGGAGTTTATTTTTTATGGA
Source organism: Xenopus tropicalis (assembly GCF_000004195.4). Taxonomy (NCBI): domain Eukaryota; kingdom Metazoa; phylum Chordata; class Amphibia; order Anura; family Pipidae; genus Xenopus; species Xenopus tropicalis. The sequence goes on along the minus strand of NC_030682.2, from coordinate 153,683,964 downwards.
AAGAAATCAGCCAATTGGGACTCAATGGGGCGTCGGGATGGAAGGAAAAGCCATTGGAGCATTCGGACCTTTCCGGAATCACTCGGATTGCGCTCATCTAGCGATTCCCTCCTATTTACTCTCCATAATGTGAAAGCAGCACAATAGTACTAACGAGTATTACTCTGTGGCCCTTTCCTTGCCCCAGCACCTCACTGCCCCCCAAACCTGCCCCTCTGTTTCCTATTCAGGCAGACGGGGACCCCCAAACCCCCCCCCAAATACACCCCCAAACCTGCCCTCTGTTTCCTATTCAGCCAGGCCAGGACCCCCAAATGCACCTCTGCCCCCCCAAATACACCTCTGCCCCCCCCAAACCTGCCCCTCTGTTTCCTATTCAGCCAGGCCAGGACCCCCAAATGCACCTCTGCCCCCCCAAATACACCTCTGCCCCCCCCAAACCTGCCCCTCTGTTTCCTATTCAGCCAGGCCAGGACCCCCAAATGCACCTCTGCCCCCCCAAATACACCTCTGCCCCCCCCAAACCTGCCCCTCTGTTTCCTATTCAGCCAGGCCAGGACCCCCAAATGCACCTCTGCCCCCCCAAATACACCTCTGCCCCCCCCAAACCTGTCCCTCTGTTTCCTATTCAGGCAGGCGGGGACCCCCAAACCCCCCCCCCCAAATACACCCCCAAACCTGCCCTCTGTTTCCTATTCAGGCAGGCCGGGGACCCCCAAACCCCCCCAAATACACCTCTGCCCCCCCCAAACCTGCCCTCTGTTTCCTATTCAGGCAGGCGGGGACCCCAAACCCCCCCCCAAATGCACCCCCAAACCTGCCCTCTGTTTCCTATTCAGCCAGGCCGGGACCCCCAAATGCACCTCTGCCCCCCAACCTGCCCTCTGTTTCCTATTCAGCCAGGCCGGGACCCCCAAATGCACCTCAGCCCCCCCAAATGCACCTCTGCCCCCCCAAACCTGCCCTCTGTTTCCTATTCAGCCAGGCTGGGACCCCCAAATGCACCTCAGCCCCCCCAAATACACCTCTGCCCCCCCCCAAACCTGCCCTCTGTTTCCTATTCAGCCAGGCCGGGTACCCCCAAATACACCTCTGCACCCCCAAACCTGCCCTCTGTTTCCTATTCAGCCAGGCCGGGACCCCCAAATGCACCTCTGCCCCCCCCAACCTGCCCTCTGTTTCCTATTCAGACAGGCCGGGGACCCCCAAATACAGGCCCAGTACCCCCAAATACACCTCTGCACCCCCAAACCCACCCTCTGTTTCCTATTCAGGCAGGCCGGGACCCCCAAATGCACCTCTGCCCCTCCAAATACACCTCTGCCCCCCCAAACCTGCCCTCTGTTTCCTATTCAGCCAGGCCGGGACCCCCAAATGCACCTCACTGCCCCCCAAACCTGCCCTCTGTTTCCTATTCAGGCAGGCCGGGTACCCCCAAATGCACCCCCAAACCTGCCCTCTGTTTTCTATTCAGGCAGGCCGGGTACCCCCAAATGCACCACCAAGCCCACCCCCAAATGAACCTCTGCACCCCCAAACCTGCCCTCTGTTTCCTATTCAGCCAGGCTGGGACCCCCAAATGCACCTCACTGCCCCCCAAACCTGCCCTCTGTTTCCTATTCAGGCAGGCCAGGTACCCCCAAATGCACCCCCAAACCTGCTCTCTGTTTCCTATTCAGGCAGGCGGGGACTCCCAAACCCACCCCCAAATGCACCCCCAAACCTGCCCTCTGTTTCCTATTCAGGTAGGCCAGGTACCCCCAAATACACCTCTGTACCCCCAAACCCACCCTCTGTTTCCTATTCAGGCATGCCCGATACCCCCAAATGCACCTCTGCCCCCCAAACCCACCCTCTGTTTCCTATTCAGGCATGCCCGATACCCCCAAATGCACCTCTGCCCCCCAAATCCACCCTCTGTTTCCTATTCAGGCAGGCCCGGTACCCCCAAATGCAACTCTGTACCCCCAAACCGACCCTCTGTTTCCTATTCAGGCAGGCCCGGTACCCCCAAATGCACCTCTGCCCCCCAAATCCACCCTCTGTTTCCTATTCAGGCAGGGCCGGTACCCTCAAATGCACCTCTGCCCCCCAAATCCACCCTCTGTTTCCTATTCAGGCAGGCCTGGTACCCCCAAATACACCTCTGTACCCCCAAACCCACCCTCTGTTTCCTATTCAGGCATGCCCGATACCCCCAAATGCACCTCTGCCCCCCAAATCCACCCTCTGTTTCCTATTCAGGCAGGCCCGGTACCCCCAAATGCACCTCTGTACCCCCAAACCTGCCCTCTGTTTCCTATTCAGCCAGGCCGGGACCCCCAAATGCACCTCACTGCCCCCCAAACCTGCCCTCTGTTTCCTATTCAGGCAGGCCGGGTACCCCCAAATGCACCCCCAAACCTGCCCTCTGTTTTCTATTCAGGCAGGCCGGGTACCCCCAAATGCACCACCAAGCCCACCCCCAAATGAACCTCTGCACCCCCAAACCTGCCCTCTGTTTCCTATTCAGCCAGGCTGGGACCCCCAAATGCACCTCACTGCCCCCCAAACCTGCCCTCTGTTTCCTATTCAGGCAGGCCAGGTACCCCCAAATGCACCCCCAAACCTGCTCTCTGTTTCCTATTCAGGCAGGCGGGGACTCCCAAACCCACCCCCAAATGCACCCCCAAACCTGCCCTCTGTTTCCTATTCAGGTAGGCCAGGTACCCCCAAATACACCTCTGTACCCCCAAACCCACCCTCTGTTTCCTATTCAGGCATGCCCGATACCCCCAAATGCACCTCTGCCCCCCAAATCCACCCTCTGTTTCCTATTCAGGCAGGCCCGGGTACCCCCAAATGCACCTCTGCCCCCCAAATCCACCCTCTGTTTCCTATTCAGGCAGGCCCGGTACCCCCAAATGCAACTCTGTACCCCCAAACCGACCCTCTGTTTCCTATTCAGGCAGGCCCGGTACCCCCAAATGCACCTCTGCCCCCCAAATCCACCCTCTGTTTCCTATTCAGGCAGGGCCGGTACCCTCAAATGCACCTCTGCCCCCCAAATCCACCCTCTGTTTCCTATTCAGGCAGGCCTGGTACCCCCAAATACACCTCTGTACCCCCAAACCCACCCTCTGTTTCCTATTCAGGCATGCCCGATACCCCCAAATGCACCTCTGCCCCCCAAATCCACCCTCTGTTTCCTATTCAGGCAGGCCCGGTACCCCCAAATGCACCTCTGTACCCCCAAACCCACCCTCTGTTTCCTATTCAGGCAGGCCCGGTACCCCCAAATGCACCTCTGCCCCCCAAATCCACCCTCTGTTTCCTATTCAGGCAGGCCCGGTACCCCCAAATGCACCTCTGCCCCCCAAATCCACCCTCTGTTTCCTATTCAGGCAGGGCCGGTACCCTCAAATGCACCTCTGCCCCCCAAATCCACCCTCTGTTTCCTATTCAGGCAGGCCTGGTACCCCCAAATGCACCTCTGTACCCCCAAACCGACCCGCTGTTTCCTATTCAGGCAGGCCCGGTACCCCCAAATGCACCTCTGCCCCCCAAATCCACCCTCTGTTTCCTATTCAGGCAGGCCCGGTACCCCCAAATGCACCTCTGCCCCCCCAAATCCACCCTCTGTTTCCTATTCAGGCAGGCCCGGTACCCCCAAATGCACCTCTGTACCCCCAAATCCACCCTCTGTTTCCTATTCAGGCAGGCCCGGTACCCCCAAATGCACCTCTGCACCCCCAAATCCACCCTCTGTTTCCTATTCAGGCAGGCCCGGTACCCCCAAATGCACCTCTGCCCCCCAAATCCACCCTCTGTTTCCTATTCAGGCACCCCGTTTCACATTGGCCGGATACTGGGGGGGGCGGTGGGGGGGAAAGGTCATTCACTAAAACTAATGATTTGGTGGAACAAATGGTTTGACCGATACAAAGGGAACTGTTCGGGGTTGTTAATGCTGCAGACTGCAATGGAATCCAACACAGAATACTGGGGTAACAACTAAGGCTGCCCCCTGCTGATCGCCAGTTAATATTACAATAAAGTTTCCCCCTCACCCACCCCTCTGCCCACTTACCCCCCAGCCAATTTGAGTTGCCCCAGACAGGGACAGCAGAAGATGTTTTTGGTTGGGGGGCCCAGAGAGGATTTTTGGACACGCCCACTTTTATGGGCAAATAGAGCCCCCCTGAAGCCCCCCTGTGCTGACCCTGATATCAGGGGGGGGGTCAGTGTTGGGGCTATAATGTTAGGGGGGTGCAGTTGGGCCAATTTATTACTGGGATTAGCGACACTGAGACCCAGACGAGCGGGTTTGAACTGGCCAGCCCCCAGAAACTGGGGTACATCCCACCCCCCTAGGGCCACTAATATGCCCTGGCACTGGCGCCAACCCTAGTAGCACCCCATCTGCCCCTTGGGAGTAGCACCCCAACTGCCCCCTGGGAGTAGCGCCCCAACTGCCCCTTGGGAGTAGCACCCCAACTGCCCCTTGGGAGTAGCACCCCATCTGCCCCTTGGGAGTAGCACCCCAACTGCCCCCTGGGAGTAGCGCCCCAACTGCCCCTTGGGAGTGGCGCCCCATCTGCCCCTTGGGAGTAGCACCCCATCTGCCCCTTGGGAGTGGCGCCCCATCTGCCCCTTGGGAGTGGCGCCCCATCTGCCCCTTGGGAGTAGCGCCCCATCTGCCCCTTGGGAGTAGCGCCCCATCTGCCCCTTGGGAGTGGCGCCCCATCTGCCCCTTGGGAGTGGCGCCCCATCTGCCCCTTGGGAGTGGCGCCCCATCTGCCCCTTGGGAGTGGCGCCCCATCTGCCCCTTGGGAGTAGCGCCCCAACTGCCCCTTGGGAGTGGCGCCCCATCTGCCCCTTGGGAGTGGCGCCCCATCTGCCCCTTGGGAGTGGCGCCCCAACTGCCCCTTGGGAGTAGCGCCCCAACTGCCCCTTGGGAGTAGCGCCCCAACTGCCCCTTGGGAGTAGCACCCCAACTGCCCCTTGGGAGTAGCACCCCAACTGCCCCTTGGGAGTAGCACCCCAACTTCCCCTTGGGAGTAGCACCCCAACTGCCCCTTGGGAGTAGCACCCCAACTTCCCCTTGGGAGTAGCACCCCAACTTCCCCTTGGGAGTAGCACCCCAACTTCCCCTTGGGAGTAGCACCCCAACTGCCCCTTGGGAGTGAAAAGGCATTGGTGCAGCACAGGAACGTCCTACTGTCTTCCAACAGCTGTTAAACTACAACTCCCAGCACCCTCTGTGTGCAATAGGGGCCCAGAGATACAGAAGGGCCCTCTAATAACAAGGTGTGGGGCTACAGGTAGGGAATGGCCCTGAATGCTCACACATTTGCCCCCGGCCTGAATGGGAAACAGACGCTGACCCCAAAGGCTAGCACTCTACGTGATGCTGCTCAGACAAGGAAAAAGCCACGAAACCTTCAGGTATTTCTGCACTTGTTGCGTTTATTTAAGACAAAAAGTAGGAACTTGTGGATTTTTGTATCGGGCTCCTCGCCCTCAGCCTCCTGTAAATAGGATTCGGCAGCCATCTTTTTGCAGCTGCTTCGAGGCTCGAGGGGTTAATGGGTTCCCAAAGCCCCTTTCCCCTCGGGGGGCAACATAGTTGGGATTATATTTTGCGCATACTGAGGGGGGCGCTGTTAGAATTGAAAGCACAATGTACAACTTATAATATGCCTTTACTGCACCTCCCAATAAACCATTCAAGCAAATGGGCCCCCGCGTCTCATTTCTGGGGAGTCTGGGGGCGGGGCTGATGGTCACATGGGGGGGCAGCTTGGACTCAAAGAATGGGAATAACAGGAGCCAATGGGGTTGCGAGTTTCCCAACCAGAATGAATATTAGCAGCTTCCGCAGAACATTAGGGGGACCTGTTGCTTCCGCCCTACTGGGGAAGGGGCAGTTAAGGGGGGGTCACTATATATAAATATATAAGGGGGGGCAGTAATGAAATAGAGAAAGTACAGGGAAGAGCGACTAAGCTGATAAAGGGAATGGGCTCAGTTATGGGGAAAGGCTGGCCCAGTTGGGATTGGTTACACTGGGGGGGGGCAGTTAAGGGGGGGTCACTATATATAAATATATAAGGGGGGCAGTAATGAAATAGAGAAAGTACAGGGAAGAGCGACTAAGCTGATAAAGGGAATGGGCTCAGTTATGGGGAAAGGCTGGCCCAGTTGGGATTGGTTACACTGGGGGGGGGCAGTTAAGGGGGGGTCACTATATATAAATATATTAAGGGGGGGGCAGTAATGAAATAGAGAAAGTACAGGGAAGAGCGACTAAGCTGATAAAGGGAATGGGCTCAGTTATGGGGAAAGGCTGGCCCAGTTGGGATTGGTTACACTGGGGGGGGGCAGTTAAGGGGGGGTCACTATATATAAAATATATAAGGGGGGGCAGTAATGAATAGAGAAAGTACAGGGAAGAGCGACTAAGCTGATAAAGGGAATGGGCCTCAGTTATGGGGAAAGGCTGGCCCAGTGGGATTGGTTACACTGGGGGGGGCAGTTAAGGGGGGGGTCACTATATATAAATATAAGGGGGGCAGTAATTGAAATAGAGAAAGTACAGGGAAGAGCGACTAAGCTGATAAAGGGAATGGGCTCAGTTATGGGGAAAGGCTGGCCCAGTTGGGATTGGTTACACTGGGGGGGGGCAGTTAAGGGGGGGTCACTATATATAAATATATAAGGGGGGGCAGTAATGAAATAGAGAAAGTACAGGGAAGAGCGACTAAGACTGATAAAGGGAATGGGCTCAGTTATGGGGAAAGGCTGGCCCAGTTGGGATTGGTTACACTGGGGGGGGGGGCAGTTAAGGGGGGGTCACTATATATAAATATATAAGGGGGGGCAGTAATGAATAGAGAAAGTACAGGGAAGAGCGACTAAGCTGATAAAGGAATGGGCTCAGTTATGGGGAAAGGCTGGCCCAGTTGGGATTGGTTACACGGGGGGGGGGGGGCAGTTAAGGGGGGGGGGGTCACTATATATAAATATATAAGGGGGGCAGTAATGAAATAGAGAAAGTACAGGGAAGAGCGACTAAGCTGATAAAGGGAATGGGCTCAGTTATGGGGAAAGGCTGGCCCAGTTGGGATTGGTTACACTGGGGGGGGCAGTTAAGGGGGGGTCACTATATATAAATATATAAGGGGGGGCAGTAATGAAATAGAGAAAGTACAGGGAAGAGCGACTAAGCTGATAAAGGGAATGGGCTCAGTTATGGGGAAAGGCTGGCCAGTTGGGATTTGGTTACACTGGGGGGGGGCAGTTAAGGGGGGGTCACTATATATAAATATATAGGGGGGGCAGTAATGAAATAGAGAAAGTACAGGGAAGAGCGGACTAAGCTGATAAAGGGAATGGGCCTCAGTTATGGGGAAGGCTGGCCCAGTTGGGATTGGTTACACTGGGGGGGGGGCAGTTAAGGGGGGGTCACTATATATAAATATATAAGGGGGGGCAGTAATGAAATAGAGAAAGTACAGGGAAGAGCGACTAAGCTGATAAAGGGAATGGGCTCAGTTATGGGGAAAGGCTGGCCCAGTTGGGATTGGTTACACTGGGGGGGGGGGCAGTTAAGGGGGGGTCACTATATATAAATATATAAGGGGGGCAGTAATGAAATAGGAGAAAGTACAGGGAAGAGCGACTAAGCTGATAAAGGGAATGGGCTCAGTTATGGGGAAAGGCTGGCCCAGTTGGGATTGGTTACACTGGGGGGGGGCAGTTAAGGGGGGGTCACTATATATAAATATATAAGGGGGGGGCAGTAATGAAATAGAGAAAGTACAGGGAAGAGCGACTAAGCTGATAAAGGGAATGGGCTCAGTTATGGGGAAAGGCTGGCCCAGTTGGGATTGGTTACACTGGGGAAGGGGCAGTTAAGGGGGGGTCACTATATATAAATATATAAGGGGGGGCCCTCTCATGGGGCAATAGTGCCGCGCTGTCAGTGTTTGATGCCCCGTTAGTTGCCTGGTTGCTATTTCAGTACCAGTTGGATCTATTCTTAGCTGGGACCTTCTGGGGGCGCTTGGGGGGCCGCCCGGGGGGGGGGGGGCAGGGAGCAAGGGGAACTAATATAAATCATCGCTTCCCTCCCCATCACACAAGATCCTTATCTGCAGTGTCCTTGGGAAATGGCATATGAGCAGCCTGTTCCTTCCCTGTGGGGGGGGGGGGGGGGAGGGGGGGCATGGGGGGGGGCAGGGGCGTTGGACAGTTAAGGCACAAGGAAGAATGAGAGGAGCTGCTGGACTTGTGTATGTTGCGGTGGGGGGGGGGGGGTATAACTGGAGGTACAGTGAATGGAGGGGAGAGGAGCCCCCAGGGATAGATGGGGGGCCAGGCATTCTGGGGGTGACGGGAATTTGGGAATAAATGGATTTAAGGGGAGAAACTGAGAAAAAAATGTCTGATAAAATTCCCTTCCAATGTATAAACTTCATTGCCCCATATCCTTACTCACCCCATATCCTTACTCCCCCATTATCCTTTACTCCCCCCATATCCTTTACCCCCCCATTCCATACTCTACTCCCCATATCCTTACTCCCCATATCCTAACTCACCATTCCATATCTACTCCCCCCATCATCCTTACCTCCCCCATATCCTTACTCCCCCTGCCTACTCACATCCTTACCCCATACTAAACCCCCATATCCTTACTCCCCCCACTTACTCCCCATAATCTACTCCCCATATCCTACTCCCCCCATATCCCTTAACTCACCCATATCCTTACTCCCCATATACCTTACTCCCCCCATATCTTTACCCCATTCTTACCCCCCATATCTTACTCACCATATCCTTACTCCCCACATATCTTACTCCCCCCATATCACTTACTCCCCCGATATCCTTACTCCCCAATCCTACTCCCCCCCATATATCCTTACTCCCCCCATATCCTTATCCCCCTCTACTCCCTAATATACATGGCGCGTGCTGCTCAAACTATGAATACGACGCTTCAGATATCTTACTCCCCCCCATACTCTTGCCTGTACTTTTCTATTTCATTACTGCCCCCCCTTATATATTTATATATAGTGACCCCCCCCTTAACTGCCCCCCCCCCAGTGTAACCAATCCCAACTGGGCCAGCCTTTCCCCATAACTGAGCCCATTCCCTTTATCAGCTTAGTCGCTCTTCCCTGTACTTTCTCTATTCATTACTGCCCCCCTTATATATTATATATAGTGACCCCCCCTTAACTGCCCCCCCCCAGTGTAACCAATCCCAACTGGGCCAGCCTTCCCCATAACTGAGCCCATTCCCTTTATCAGCTTAGTCGCTCTTCCCTGCTACTTTCTCTATTTCATTACTGCCCCCCCCTTATATATTTATATATAGTGACCCCCCCTTAACTGCCCCCCCCCCCCAGTGTAACCAATCCCAATTGGGCCAGCCTTTCCCCATAACTGAGCCCATTCCCTTTATCAGCTTAGTCGCTCTTCCCTGTACTTTCTCTATTTCATTACTGCCCCCCCTTATATATTTATATATAGTGCCCCCCCTTAACTGCCCCCCCAGTGTAACAATCCCAACTGGGCCAGCCTTTCCCCATAACTGAGCCCATTCCCTTTATCAGCTTAGTCGCTCTTCCCTGTACTTTCTCTATTTCATTACTGCCCCCCCTTATATATTTATATATAGTGACCCCCCCCCCATAACTGCCCCCCCCCCCAGTGTAACCAATCCAACTGGGCCAGCCTTTCCCCATAACTGAGCCCATTCCCTTTATCAGCTTAGTCGCTCTTCCCTGTACTTTCTCTATTTCATTACTGCCCCCCTTATATATTTATATATAGTGACCCCCCCCCCCTTAACTGCCCCCCCCCCCCCAGTGTAACCAATCCCAACTGGGCCAGCCTTTCCCCATAACTGAGCCCATTCCCTTTATCAGCTTAGTCACTCTTCCCTGTACTTTCTCTATTTCATTACTGCCCCCCCCCTTATATATTTATATATAGTGACCCCCCCTTATATATTTATATTAGTGACCCCCCCCCCTTAACTGCCCCCCCCCCCCCCCCCCCCCCCCCCAGTGTAACCAATCCCAACTGGGCCAGCCTTTCCCCATAACTGAGCCCATTCCCTTTATCAGCTTAGTCGCTCTTCCCTGTACTTTCTCTATTTCATTACTGCCCCCCCTTATATATTTATATATAGTGCCCCCCCTTAACTGCCCCCCCCCCCCCAGTGTAACCAATCCCAACTGGGCCAGCCTTTCCCCATAACTGAGCCCATTCCCTTTATCAGCTTAGTCGCTCTTCCATGTACTTTCTCTATTTCATTACTGCCCCCCCTTATATATTATATATAGTGACCCCCCCTTTAACTGCCCCCCCCCCCAGTGTAACCAATCCCAACTGGGCCAGCCTTTCCCCATAACTGAGCCCATTCCCTTTATCAGCTTAGTCGCTCTTCCCTGTACTTTCTCTATTTCATTACTGCCCCCCCTTATATATTTATATATAGTGACCCCCCCCCCCTTAACTGCCCCCCCCCCCAGTGTAACCAATCCCAACTGGGCCAGCCTTTCCCCATAACTGAGCCCATTCCCTTTATCAGCTTAGTCGCTCTTCCCTGTACTTTCTCTATTTCATTACTGCCCCCCCTTATATATTTATATATAGTGATCCTACCCCCAGAAGAACACAGAAGGACAATTAGAGGACACACAATACAGCGCCACCGTGGGGCCAGGGTAGGCGGTGCATATGCTAATTAGGATTCAGATTCGGTTCAGTATTCGCCGGATCCCTTACGGTGGATTTAGGGGTTCGGCTGAACCTGCACTCGGGGCACCCCGATATTTATACAATAAAAACCAATAAAACATTTTTTAATGAACATTCAGGTTGAACCTTTGCAATTAGCGTGAATCTGTAACGAACCAATCATTTGGGGTTTGTATCTGGAGTCAATTCTGGGCTAA